>NW_028324148.1:7475000-7555000 GCF_054372755.1 Phalangium opilio | reverse complement strand
TAGGTTTAGGTTAGGTTAAGTTTGGTTAGGTTTAGGTTTGGTCAGGTTTGGTTAGGTTAGGTTAGGTTTGGTTTGGTTTGGTTTGGTTAGGTTTAGGTTTGGTTTGGTTTGGTCAGGTTAGGTTAGGTTAGGTGTGGTTAGGTGTGGTTTGGTTAGGTTTGGTTAGGTTTAGGTTAGGTTCAGGTTTGGTTAGGTTAGGTTAGGTTAGGTTAGGTTAGGTTTGGTCAGGTTAGGTTAGGTTTGGTCAGGTTAGGTTAGGTTAGGTTTGGTTAGGTTAGGTTAGGTTAGGTTAGGTCAGGTCAGGTTAGGTTAGGTTTGGTTAGGTTAGGTTAGGTTTGGTTAGGTTTGGTTAGGTTAGGTTAGGTAAGATTAGCTTAGGGTAGGTTAGGTTAGGTAAGATTAGCTTAGGGTAGGTTAGGTTAGGTAAGATTAGCTTAGGTAAGCTTAGGTTAGGTTAGCTTAGGTTAGGTTAGGTTAGGTTTGGTTAGGTTTAGGTTTAGGTTAGGTTAGGTTTGGTTTGGTTAGGTTTAGGTTTGGTCAGGTTTGGTTAGGTTAGGTTAGGTTTAGGTTTGGTTTGGTTTGGTTTGGTTAGGTTAGGTTAGGTAAGGTAAGGTTTAGGTTAGGTTTAGGTTAGGTTAGGTTAGGTTTGGTTTGGTTAGGTTAGGTTACTTCTATTATTCGAACCTTACAGGAGGGATTTCTACAATTATAGTAACTAGTTTTATCCTTTTTCTTATTCAATTGAAACAAGTAGCCATTATTAATGTAAAGAAAGCCGCCTTTATTAGCAATTCTCTCCGTTATCAATCACTCTTAAAGTTAAATTTTGCATTTCAAACATCAATATATATATATACAACGAAAACTGTAGGGTAAAAAAAAGCCTTAAAAAAGTGAAAACGTTTGCTTTTTAAACTTTGATATATATTTTCCCAAAACCGCACATTTGGGCTGTTTTCGGTTGAATGGGAAACGCGTTCGGTCGATTGGGATTCGGTCGAATGGGACACAAGCTGTAATGTTTCAGGAAAATATTCAAAATATCTTACTTGTAAACATATAACACCAAATCCTGCTAATGGATCACTATCACCATTAGAAAAATGGCTTGAGCACACGAACCCACGAAATGATGTTTTTTAATTACACATTGTTGATGTTTGGTTATAGGTTTTCGAAATGGTTTAAAAGTTATACCGTTCATTTTTGGATTACTTGAATACCGCGTATTGCTACTACAATTCAAGTAGCAGCATTTTTTGTGGTAAACCATTTTAAATTACCTCTGATAAATAAATAACTCTGCTTAAAAAAGCCCACTTTGCTGATCATTTCACTTAAGCCTCGGCTTTTTATTTTTAAAGCGTACGTTTAACGTTTAAACCTTTCCGAGCAATTTTGGTGGCGTAGTAGCCAGAAAGAGGAGAACCAATAACGTCAACTGTGCGCGAATAAGGTGCGCGTTAAGAGCCGCCGCGTATCACAAATTTTCCCCTCTAGATGGATCACGGCTGCCTATGCGATTATCTCTCCCTATTTCCCTTCTCTTTGGTAAACCCATCCCATTCAGTCGAAAGCTCTTCCATTTAAATATTCCCATTCAGTAGAAAATCGCTCTTTGGGCTATAAATTGTTTTAAATTTGGCTACAATTTTAGAAATTTGAATTCGATCCAACGGGATTCTATCCAATAGGATATTACCAAATAATACCCTTTAGAATTGTATGTTTTTCTTTCTCCTTAAAAAAATCTGGAAGTGTATAATAATATTTTTAATTAAGATTTTTGTAATTTAAGAGATAGTAACTGGCCACATCGAAGATATTAACAATGAATATTAATAAATGCTTTAATTGATGTAAATATTATACTCGCCCTGAAAAATTATACTTTTTGTTGAAACCAATTAGCTACGCAGCTAATATTTCCATTAAACTAGTCGTGTAATATCGAATACATTGTTTAATATTTGAAATTGTTATAATTGATGCTCAACCTGTATGTTACTTGAAATATTCAAAGTACAAATTCTAAAGTGATTTTCATTGAAAATGTATTAAAGAAATTTCAATACTAGGTATCAGCATAAGCGAATGATGCCTCGAGTTAAGTCTTGACCGTCGCAAAACCGTCGGGCCTCGACTTAAGGTTTGATCGTCGCAAAAGCGTCGGACCTTTTGCTGACAGGCGGTTAAGTCGACTCTCAAACGTGTTGGATGAGGGTCGTATTTCATTCGTGTCGTAACAGTCGGTAAACCAGTGGGCCATCGTCCAACCGGGCGGACATTTCGATTCTCAAACCCTTACTCTACCTGCCCTTTACCGAGGATTTACCGTTCCTATATTAAAAGCCGCGAAATCGTCGGATTGAGCGCGGCCTTAGGTAGGCATAATGACGCCGACATATAGTCGGCCAACAGTCGTTTTATAGTCGCCTCATAACAGTCGGAAAACCGGCGGGCCGTCTTCCCTCCAGGCGGACATTTCGACTCTCAAACCCTTACTCTACCAGCCCTTTACCGACGATTTACCGTTCCTATACTAAAAAGCCGCGAAATCGTCGGATTGAGCGCGGCTTTAGGTAGGCATAATGACGCCGACATATAGTCGGCCAACAGTCGTTTTATAGTCGCCTCATAACAGTCGGAAAACCGGCGGGCCGTCTTCCCTCCAGGCGGACATTTCGACTCTCAAACCCTTACTCTACCAGCCCTTTACCGACGATTTACCGTTCCTATACTAAAAAGCCGCGAAATCGTCGGATTGAGCGCGGCTTTAGGTAGGCATAATGACGCCGACATATAGTCGGCCAACAGTCGTTTTATAGTCGCCTCAAAACAGTAGGAAAACCGGCGGGCCGTCGTCCCTCCAGGCGGACATTTCGACTTTCGAACCATTACTCTCCCGACTTATTAGTGACTTTTTACCAACTCGTCGGTAACACACAAAGCCGACCATGTAGGCCCTACGTCGGCAGTGCTACTAGGGAGCTAGGCGCTTTCAAAGGCTAAGTTAGGTCTCCTTAGGGGATGGGGTGTGGTGTGGGCCCGATATACTACTCCTTGAGAAAACCGTCCACAACAATAATGAATAAGGAGAAAATCAAAAATCATTTTATTCAGTATCTATTAAATTTGTAGAAAATCTCCAAGAATGTTTTGAATTCTTGACATTTTGTACCCCTTAGAATAAACTCACATGATTTGATAAAAATTTTATCCTTTTAAGCAATAAAATTATATTTTTCATACAGCCAAATAACTTTAAGATATTCAGAAATTAAGTGTGAAAACTTAATATGACTGTGGAGCTTTAGTCATTCTTTGTACTGTATTTAACAAAAATGTACCGACGCAAGAAAAAATTAACGAACAAACCTAACAAAAATAAAAGAAACATACCTAAAATCAGACACATATAAAATGTAGTGTTACATTCGCGTTCGTAAAAATGTGCCCGCATTGCGTAAAAACACACTAAAGTGCCGACAATAAACTGAATTATCTGCGCCGTCGTAATAATCATGGAAACGTTAATCGGTATTTTCAATTTAGCCGATTTCAAAGCGAAATATGAATACATAAATGAGTGTACCGAGTAGTTTAAGGCACCTATCCAACGTCCCAAGGCCGGAATTGAACGAAGAAAATAAAAAGAAATAATCAATGTTAGAACATGATGCGCCACATGAAGGAACGTAAGCTGCCGTTTCTTTAACACTAAAAACACGGTATCGAAGAGTTCCGTAACTTTGGATAGGCCAAATGCCCAGCCCCAGAACATGGAAACCGAATTGTACGTGTTATTGCATACCGAAAATTCCATTCCGTAATTCCTCAAAACATATGACAATTCAGGAACAGTTCGTAACATACCAAACACGCTAAATATGGCCAATGACGTATCCCATATCATTACGGCTCGACGAACTTTCAAAGCGTTACGCCCTTTCATGTATTCTCGCAATGAAAATATGATTAGCAGATACGCGGATGAAAAATAAAGGCTGAAGTGCCAGTAATTTTCAAACCATGCTTTCAATGAATCATTATCGAGATTCTTTTCGAAATTTTGCACGAAACTGAAATGCGGATATCCGTTGTAGCTAAATTTAGACATATTAAACAAACTCTTTTGTATATATGACGTTATTTGAAATCAATTTTCACAGACGTTGAATGGTTAATGTATCTCTGATTTCCAAAGAATTCTCTCGATTGAATGACGCTGCAATTTACGTTACGGTTTCAAATCACCTTAAGACTTTGAGCGAACTTACAAATTTAAACTTGAAAATTTCCCGTTCGACTGTAATTCAAAAGATTGGTGTTTTTTTTTAATATAAAAGTCCAATGTCGAATTATTTTTTTCTCAATGGAACATTTTTATTTTTAACTACTAATGCCTCATTGAATCCGTACATTTGAGCTTTATGATCCTGGCTATCAAAGTCATTAAGATTGAAGGAAAAATACTCTTTGTTTTTGTAATTCTCATTACCATTTTCAGGGTTTTATCTTAACATACTTTATAGTACAGATTTATTCCATGGAACTTTCCGAGTTATGCGATGGGATAACCATTACTTGAAGTAGGTGTGCATTTGGTTTCGTAATATTTAAAGTATTAAAAATTATCGAAAAGTAGTTAGAAATATATTTGAAGTATGACGTATTAAGTGTAATACTTGTAATATGAAGAATAAACTGAGAATATGAACACAGAAAAAATGTGTTAAAGATTGGAACACATTTTAGTTTTCAAAAATCAAATTTTGGTTTCTTGATATGTTTAAGTGAGGAAAAAGTGTAATTTTTTGAACACTTCGCTCAATTTTGGTGTTCAACTTCTAATTTTTGTTTCTATTTGGAAAAATTGTAACAGTTGAACACAAAAATCTTAACACTTTCACAGTGCACGCGTTCAAAATTTATGAACAGCAAACGCGATCATTTGTTTTCTTGTTCTGTAACCATGCAGTTGAAGGCTTATTTCGAGGAATGTTTTCAAATTTTAGGCATACCTTGTACGCTCACAGACACGGTTTTTTCATGGCTACACCTCTTTCCCCTTAATTCGAGCTAAAAATTTCCAATTAGAAAAAATATTTAGAAACTTACCGAAATAACTCTACTGCACTTTTAAATTTATCAATACAATATCTACCAGGGCCTCGAGTGTATTTTCGTCTGGAGTATTCCATAAGCCTCTTAACTTTGACATATGGGTGAACCGACAATGTTTCTCTACAGAACAAACGGACAACTAGAGCCCACTGTCCTTGGGTTTTCCCTAATTTACTTTATAAATTTACGCCCTCTTCAGTGGTTTTTCGGGAGCCAGCTTCGTGAAAGCATTTGAGATTGCGAGAGAATTGCACATCATTAGTTTTTAAATTAAGATTCACAAGATGCAACACTGAGAATAATTATGATGTCGCGATGATACTCCTAGATATGCGAGGAGTTTTTATCACATCCATTTACTACGTCACCATGACCCAAGCCTCAATACCTTACTATACAGTTCCAGCCCACAACCAGATAGAATTAGGTAAGAAAATGGAAACTTAACGGGAAGGTTTAGCTCTAAAACTACTTGATCAGAAGAAACAGGCCAAATCGTGTTCAGGAACCAAGGAAGATGAAACAAGTGAACTTTGTTCTGTATAGATGTCTCAATTTGCGAAACGTAGCAGGTCACGTATCTAGTTTGCGGCGGTAATTCTAACCACGCATGATCGGAGTGTAGCGCGTCATTTCCTTACGTAATAACCGTCAGACAGCAGAGGAAGAATTGTCGTCTGCCTCAGTACGATGCGTCAGAAAATTTCTCAATTACACATCGGGGCCCACGAGGGGAGATTTTTGGGCGACAGTTGTTATAATGTTACACCGAACTTCGTTTGCTTGATCTTCCTTGCTGGGACGTCTGATATCTCCTTGTTGGAAGGCGTTTGATAAATTGGTTGTCACTTATTCCAGGCACGCCCCCTAGATTGAGATTCACTGTGTTTCGCAAAGGCAGGATATTTCTTAATTCTCTATGCCACAACACGAAGTTTCATATCAATACCCATTCACCAAAAATTTTGAAGTTAACGTGTAAAATGTCATTGTATATTATTACGAATAAAATTGAAATTTTTTCCGCATTAAAAATATGGTAATTACGAATTATTAAATGCATAAGCATTGGCTAGTTTCTGTATTTTTTGATATAATAATAATAATAATAAAGCTTTTGTTTCGTGCAAATAAACAGTACAGCGTAGGTGTGACCTTCAAGTATTTGCACCGGGAGACAATCGGTATAATGATACGTCGTTTGTGTGGTTTTAAATTATTAGGGGGTTTAAAAGTTAAATCTGTGCTCATTTTGGTTCATGTTAAGTAAGGTCTATTTTTTTCACGTTTAACTTCTTAGCATTGAAAATGTCATCATTGTTTCCATGAATATTAAAATTTCTCATTATACGGCTCATAGGGTGTATTGTAGACAGTTGTGGTTTGAAAATTTGGTAATTTTTAATTCTTGTCTTCTGTTTTTCATGGCATTTCATAGTCATAATAGCTATGACATACACCAAATGTTCATTTTAATATTTAACTTGAATGATAAATGAACCTAGTGTGAACCAAACGATTCGAACAGATGTTTAATATACTTTAAAATATACTAATGTTAATAGTCATATACGATGAGCGCCATCCGTCAAAGTTCCCACAGAATATATTTTTCGAATTATAAAGGGAGTTTAGATTTAGTAGTTAATATTTTTCACTCCAATTAAGCAATGGAGAAAGCGATAGAAATAATTTTCTGTTTACTTTGTTTCGTGGGATGCGTTTACCAATTGCACGATTTCTTGAGACTGTTTTATAAACGAGAGACCACCGTGCAAATATCAACAAGATACCCGAAAAACATCAGTTTCCCCGCAATTACCATATGCTCAAATAACAGGTATGTTCCAGATTATAAAGGGAGTTTAGATTTAGTAGTTAATATTTTTCACTCCAATTAAGCAATGGAGAAAGCGATAGAAATAATTTTCTGTTTACTTTGTTTCGTGGGATGCGTTTACCAATTGCACGATTTCTTGAGACTGTTTTATAAGCGAGAGACCACCGTGCAAATATCAACAAGATACCCGAAAAACATCAGTTTCCCCGCAATTACCATATGCTCAAATAACAGGTATGTTCCAGATTATGAGAAGTTAAAATGTTAAATATTTTTGTGAATTTAGGATTGTCAAACAGAGATTTTGTGAATTATCGAAATATATGTGCTATCCTGGAGAAGAAGGCAGAGCGGTAACTAATAAATCGCCTGTGATTAATGCTCGCTTTAATTTTCAAAAAATCATTATTTCGTTAACACGATAGAAAATTAAACACTTTTAATCCTAAGTCTGAGGCTTTATTGTCCAATTTTTTAATACATAAGCGACATCTGTATGTTAATTAACAGATTAATTTTTTTCAGGCCTTGAATATTGGATTGTATCTCGACGATGCAAATAGTTCGGTTATATTACAAAATTCTCACAATTACCAAGCTTACGGAGAAAACGTCATGTTTAAAAACTGCACGGCCGTGCCAATTACAAGCCAGTCTAACTGCCAGTAGGTCAAAATGATCAATTAAAGATTAAGGATAATTAAATTTTTCTGCTTTTAAACTTAGTTACGTGAGTTCATTTTCTGAACGTTACACCGCTTGTCGAACTTACAACTACAGGACTAATCTCCTTGAAGAACATTTCAACAAAAGCAAAGGTAATGAAAAGACGCTTGTAATGTATTTATAAGTAAATTAAGGTTTTCTTTTTACTTTTCAGGTTTGACCATCGATTTGGGGTTTAATTCCGAAACTTTTACGGAACTTTTTGAAAACAACGCGGCGAAATACGCAATTCACAACAATTTACATATTCCAGACATCGTCGAAGATTATGTAGAAATTTTTCCAGACGAAGCTCATCTAGTTCGTTTACAAAAGGTTCGTTGCGAGGATTATTTTATTATTTAAATTTATGCTAATTTATTTTTACTCATAGGTTACAACGATTTCATTGCCTTATCCTTTTCACACCAAGTGTCACGACTACGCCTTGGAATGGAAAAAGAACAATTCATTACCAGTTAGCCGAGACGTAAGGCAACAAAATTTATGAAGTTTATCTAAATTCTATTTATGATTTTTTTTTTCAGAATTGCGTTCAGCAATGTATTCACGACAACGCTTTCCAACGTTGCAATAATTGTTTGCATTACATGCTTGTAATTCCCGAATGGAAATTCGATCAGAAATGTACAAATCCAAAAGGAGAGTAAGTTTGAAAAGTAAACTTTTTGCTGTGCTATTTATTTTCTTTTACTTTTGCGCACTTAAATGCTGCAAAATTATCACTTCGTTTATTTTACTACTGGCTGGTTTAAAAATTAGCACCATTAAGTTATCGTTTCAACTATAATAAGATAAATTACGATCACTCAAAAACTATTTTTTGATAAAATTATTGTTTCGGAATTTCACGTATTTGAATACCGACAACATTTACAGCTTCTGCAAAAGAGTTGCATCGATGGAAGCTCTGTGTGATGAAGTACAAGCGTGTCAGGATTTGTGTCCCAGGGAATGCAAGTAAGATTATAATAAGAACTGGTTTTGATACGCTCGATTGGGGCGTAGGGATACGCAACATTAAATAAAATAGTTTTAACAATTTCGCTTGCTTTCAAAAAAGTTTAAGATAAATTATATAAAATAATTTGTTAAATATTTAAGAGAAGATACATATAGAACAAGAATTTCTACAAGGCGATTTTGGAGTCAAGATTACGTGACTTCGTAAGTATTTTTATATAGTTTAGCTTACCGATTTGAAGCCAATAGAAAATGAGATCTAAGGTGGCTACGGAAATGGGAAGTGCCTCACTTATTTTTACTAAGTTTTTTACGATATACGTAAAACTCAACTGCCACAGATCAAATGGAACCGAAAAAGAAAGCAAAATAAGTCTGTCGTACACAAAGAACGAACACACCATCTACGAATACAAACCCAAAATTGATGTGAGTTTTCCGTTTTTTTTATTTTACGAAAGTTCTAAGTGAAATGTCGATATTTTGCTAGGATATAGAGTTGTTCAGTTATGTCGGAGGATTCACGGGAGTTTGGCTTGGAGCCTCGTTATTTTCAAGTTTGATTTGGTTTAAAAATATCGTCCTTTTGGTTTACGATCGCTACGCAAAACCCAAAAGAAAAAGTAACGAATTACTCGTTTCTATTGGCGAAACAAAGGATTTCGTAGAGATTTGACAAATTGAAAGTTTAAAGTGGTTGTCGTACTCTAACACCTCAAATGTCAAATTATCTCTTGAATTAAAACGTTTTCACTAATAACGAATTTTAAGTGTATTATAATGTGATAGAATTTGTGATTTAGTCTGAAACAATTACAGTTAGCTTTGAGAGCGCTTTTATCGAACAAAGTAATTTGATGTAAATGATTTCTTTCAATCTTATATTCCTGCTAATCAGTTGGATTTAAATTACTGATTTAAATCATGCGATTTTTTTAAAAAAAATCATTTGATTAAAATCAAGAATTTATTTTTATTTTTAAAATAATGTTTTCTAAGATTCAAAGAAATAGTTTAAGAAACTTAACTAGAAAAGACCGATAATTATTTCAGAACTCCAGTTTGTCTTGTCTCTCGTGGTCAATTTTATTCGAAATAGGCTGGGAAATGAAATAGTGGTCAAGATAGTCTTTTTGTACAAGCATTAGAATAGTAACAATAAGAAAAACTTTGTAGAAAATATCCAATATCTGCTTAAATGTCATGATTCTTTTGTTTTTTGTTAATTTTGACTCAAACGTTTTCATGTTGGTAATTAACTAACTATTAGTTCAATAAAAAAGTCGATCAACAACCCTGCTGCTTATACATATATATATAGACCTAATGATATATTAAAGTTCATGCGCACTTGGTAGAACAACCAAAAGCTCACACGAAAAATATATGGCTGGTGAAACGAGCTCTGTGTCTATTGTACTACTATTAGAGGTTCATGTAATTTTAGAAGCACCACTGCTACTATTGATTGTCATCAAGATTGGCATTTAGTCTAGAAATATACTCAAACGTGTCATAATATGGACTTTATAAATTGATCTACCACAGATGGTTATAAAGAAATAATATCTCAGAGCTATACATAAATTTCAAGTCCAATACTTCCATTAACGTCATCGAGCAAACAGCCAAACATACTTAAATATTTAAAAACTATATTTTACAGAACGCGACATATACTTTTGAGCCATTGATTTTCTGCTTAACGTTTGTTTTGACACGTCACAAATGTCGCGTTTCCCAGGTAAGTAAGTTGTCATCATCGTTAAGTACCTTACAATGTCGAAATTCAGGCGTAATACGGTCTGTAACATAACCATCTCACAAAAATTAGGATATTGTCGTTCGTAATGCGATAGTCAGTTTTTAATATGAACCTGGTCGGCAAAATCCTTTTGGCGCTTTCATGCCTTTTCGGATGTATTTACCAATTGAAACAGTTTTTTATTCTGTACAATAAGTTCGAAACTAACGTTCAATTATCGACTGAATATCCCGAGAATATCAGTTTTCCCGCTATTACAGTGTGCGCAAATAATAGGTAACTAACTTTGGCTCGAATTTCTCTCATTTGTGTGAAAATTACCTACAGTTAACTTTACTGTTAAGGGTAATCAAGGATGCCTTTTGTCGTAAACCCGAAAACCAATACTACTGTTCACCAAAAGGAAAAGGGAGTTTGGTAATTCATGTTGTCAGAAGTTGTTGACTCGTGGAATAGACCTTTTCAAAAAATAAAGCTGAAAGGAATTCCGAGGGAAATGGTCCGATGGCTGTTTTGTGTGACTTGTTCAATTCTTCCGCCAGCTCTAAAGCAATTACGATAATTTAATGGTCGTTTTAATTTTGAAAATAAGCCCTAACCTGATACCATAAAAAGAAAACCACGCTAAAAAAACTCCTTGAGAATTGAGTTGGTAATTTACCAAATGCCGCGTAAATTTTACACCTTACCGTAATTTTACAATGGTAATTTACCGGTAAATTACGGCGGTAAATCACCAAACATTTTTATTACGCATTAAAAGTTTATTTCACACATAAATGATAAATAATTTCTGTGTTTACTTCCAAAATGACTCACCAGGCGCTACTCGCTAGCCGGTATACTTACAAAGTTGCGCTAGAAATTTGTCTTTTAATAAATCTTTAGTTAGATTTCAGATTAGAAACGCCAAGGCTGCCGTCTTGGTAGTAAAGCCGAAAATACTTGTATAGCAGTCAAGATAGCGCTCACAATTAAACGTTGTTTTAAGTAATGGATTGTGAGCACGGGAAAATATAAATTACCAAAAATTCCCGAGTGAACGGTAATTTTTGATTTCCCAAAGTTTCAATCGGTAATTTACCCGGTAAATTACCGTTTTTAAAAATTACGGTAATTTCACATCTCTACTCTCGCCACTCGTGGCTTGACCATTTCAATAAGATGCCTCCTGCTATATAAACGTTTTTTGGAAAGGTCTTGAATGTTAAAAGAACAGTAAGTCCACTTGTTCATATTTAAAATAGAGTTAACACCTATGTAAGTACTTAGAAGTATAAGGGCGCTTCATGTTGAGTACATGTTTTGCAAGACAATATCTTAAACACTCTAATAAACGCTTTTATTTATGATTATTCAACGGGGCTTTAATCTCAGGATATGCAAATCCTTCGGTACCTTGAAATATCCACTTATCAGACGATAGAAAGGTCTTCGCACAGTTCACGTCGATACAGTTTCCATTACCTTTGTGATGAACGACCTTGGAGAGGAGACGTAATGTGCAAGTTAGTGTTTTTCAAAATAAAATAAAATTTAACTTAAGTTCATTTTTTTCATTTTCATGTACAGATACGAGAACTCTTTCAATGGACCATACACTGCTTGCAAAACCTATAATTACAGAAATAACCCTCTCGAAGACCGTGTTAACAAAAGCAGACGTTGGTTATTTTAAAAATTGCGGTTAAAACGGTAAACTGATCCCCCATGGTGTGTTGAATCAAGTTTGGTTAGAGTTAGCTTTAGTTACGAGTTTTTAATATTCAGTGGAGTGGATGGGGGATCGGTTACCGGCTTTAATTTAATGTCTCATTTAGTGGTGGCCGAGATTGTAAAAAAACCGATTTCGATACCGGTGCTGATATCGAGTTTAACCGATTATTTTAACTCGACAAGATAACCGATTGTTAACCCAATGAAACCGATATCGACAGATTATCAAACAAATAATCGCAAAATAGCTTTGGTCCCATTGAACCGAATTCCCATTCGACAGAACGGTTTTTTTTGTGGTGTCCCATTCGAGCGAAGGTAGCCAAAAGGTGCGATTTTACTTATATTATAGTCCCATTGGAACGAAATTCTATTGAACAGGAAGAAGACATACTGTGTGGTTTTGCATTATATATATTTTTAATTTCACAACTGGTTTTTGTTGATATAAATGTGAGTTGAAAATGTATTACCACACTTATTTTAAGTACGTTTTACTTACGGCGAACCTCACCAAACATAATCTAACCTAACCAAACCAAACCTATCCTAACCTAACCCAACCCAACCCAACCTTGATTGGAGGTAAGAAAATTATTTATATGAGTATTAAAAGCTCGCCTCTTACCACGAACAATTTATTAGCAATAATAGAAATATTTTAGAAAAGGTGTCAGCTAATTAATAGGAGAATATTTTAGAAAAGGTGTCAGCTAATTAATAGGAGAATATTTTGGAAAATGTGGCAGCTAACTATTAGGAGAATATTTTGGAAAAGGTGGCAGCTAATTTTTAGGAGAATGTTTTGGAAAAGGTGGCAGCTAATTAATAGGAAAATATTTTGGAAAAGGTGGCAGCTAATTAATAGGAGAATATTTAGGAAAAGGTGACAACTAATTAGTAGGGGAATATTTTGGAAAAGGTGACAACTAATTAATAGGAGAATATTATGGAAAAGGTGGCAACGAATTATTGGAACCATTGATTTGTAAATGGTGGCAGCTAACTATTAGGAGAATAATTTAAAAAAGGTGGCAGCTAATTAGTAGGAGAATGTTTTGGAAAAGATGGCAGCTAACTATTAGGAGAATGTTTTGGAAAAGGTGGCAGCTAAATAATAGGATAATAACCTAACCTAACCGAACCTAACCTACCCGAAACCAAAATATTAAAATTTTAAAATAAAACTTAAAAGACATTGATGGAACTACCATTACGACTATACTTCATTTTAAGCACAATTTGTTTATTAATTCTAAATATATTTGGCCTTGAAAGGAATGAAAGTGAGCGTTTTAATTGTTATCACGAAACATTTAATTTTAATATTATTAGCATACCTTTCGGAGATTCGAACCAACAACGTATCCACTACACCCCCGAATCGCTGACGGCTATAGTGTTTCAAGTTATATTGATGTATTTTTTAGGGCATATTCGGACGATTTTAGATTTTGGTCCATCGGGAAAATAGCCATTGGGCTGGAAATCTAAAATCATTGCGGGATATTCGGTCGAATGGGATTTCGATCCACTGGGAATTCGGTTGAAAGGGAACATACCGGAAAATATTGTTAAAATAAGCACGCAGTGATTAATCGGTAAACATTGGTAAAAAGCATTATGCGATTAATCCGGAAAAAAATTCTAAATACCGCTCGAAGCGACTAATCGGTATAAATTGCTAAATAGAGCTCGAAGCGATAAATCGGTGAAAATTGCTAAATAGAGCTCGAAGCGATAAATCGGTATAAATTGCTAAATAAAGCTCGAAGCGATCAGGCGGTAGAAATTGCTAAATAAAGCTCAAAATTGCGATTTCGTCAACTGATACAAATCTCATACACTCTTAAAACTCATGGGTTGAATGAGTTGGGCTATTTGAGTTTTAACTAAAATTTGGTTAAAAAATAACCCAGTAGCAGTTGAATAATCATTCCCTGGTAGTTTGGGATGGGGTTGTTTCAAACCCAAAAAATTTGGTTATTGCAGTATCCCAAATTGGGTCATTTGCAATTTTAGGCAAACCTAGCATACAAATATACGATATTGTACACTAGATGGATGTTTAGGTGACTTTGTTACTCTTTCTCTATTAATTTTGAGTTGATAAACATGGGTGTGACCCAAAATCCCCCCAGCCAAAATCCCCCCGGACAAAATCCCCCCAAATCATAAGTAACGGACAAAATCCCCCCAATGTAGGACAAAATCCACCCCAATGTAGGACAAAATCCCCTCAAATCATTATAACAAGACAAAATCCCCCCAAATCATTATAACAAGACAAAATCCCCCCAAATAATTAAAACAAGACAAAATACCTCCAAATGATATTTAACGGTTAGGTTTGGTTAGGATAGGTTAGGTTTGGTTAGGATAGGTTAGGTTTGGTTAGGTTAGTAATATTTTATAAATCATTTAACAATGTTACGCCTTTTCCAAAATTTTGATGTTTAGCTTCATTGACTTCTCAAATAATATGCCTTTTCCATATCATTACTGTTATGTTAGGTTAGGTTTGGTTAAGTTAGGTTAGTAATATTTTAAAAATCATTTAACAATGTTACGCCTTTTCTAAAATATTGATGTTTAGCTTCATTGACTTCCCCAATAATATGCCTTTTCCAAAACATTACTGTTATGTTAGGTTAGGTTAGGTTTGGTTAAGTTAGGTTAGTAATATTTTATAAATCATTTAACAACGTTACGCCTTTTCCAAAATATTGATGTTATGCTTCATTGAGTTCTCGGTACAATTTCGGTATGAGTGAATAAGGTCAAAAATCATTTTAGAGCAAAATCAAGCACACCATTCGATAGAGCGTAAAATTTAGATCTAAAATGGCCGCCGCTTTTTTCAAATTTCCAAAAAAAAAGTCTTATCCCCCATAAAAATTGCCACCTTTTCCAAAATATTGATGTTTAACGTTAGGGTTCATTTTCACTTAAGAGGCCGAATAGGTTAGGTTAGGTTAGGTTAGGTTGGGTTAGGTTGGGTTGGGTTAGGTTAGGTTGGGTTAGGTTAGGTTGGGTTGGGTTGGGTTGGGTTGGGTTGGGTTGGGTTAGGTTAGGTTAGGTTAGGTTAGGTTAGGTTAGGTTAGGTTAGGTTAGGTTAGGTTAGGTTGGGTTGGGTTAGGTTGGGTTGGGTTAGGTTGGGTTGGGTTGGGTTAGGTTAGGTTGGGTTGGGTTGGGTTAGGTTAGGTTAGGTTGGGTTGGGTTAGGTTAGGTTCGGTTAGGTTGGGTTGGGTTGGGTTGGGTTGGGTTGGGTTGGGTTAGGTTGGGTTGGGTTAGGTTAGGTTAGGTTAGGTTTGGTTAGGTCAGGTTAGGTTAGGTTAGGTTGGAAAAGGTGCCAAATTATTGGCCCTCTGATGTTTTCCACACTGTTTTTGACCTTGTTCACCTATACTGCAAAAAATGTTTTTGGTTTTTTTTTGGAAATTTGAAAAAAGCGGGGAATATTTTAGATCTAAATTTTACGCTCTATCGAATGGTGTGCTTGATTATGCTCTAAAATGATTTTTGACCTCATACCGAAATCCTACCGACTTCTCAAATAATATTTTATAAATCATTTAACAATGTTACGCCTTTTCCAAAATATAAATGTTTAGCATCATTGACTTATCAAATAATATGTCTTTTCCAAAACATTACTGTTATGTTAGGTTAGTAGTATTTTACAAATCATTTAACAATGTTACGCCTTTTCCAAAACGTTACTGTTATGTTAGGTTAGGTTTGGTTAGGCTAGTAATATTTTATAAATCATTTAACAATGTTACGTCTTGTTATAATTATTAGGGGGGATTTTGTCTTGTTATAATGATTTGGGGGGATTTTGTTCTGTTATAATGATTTGGGGGGATTTTGTCTTGTTATATTGATTTGCAGGGATTTTGTCTTGTTATAAAGATTTGGGGGGATTTTGTCCTACATTGGGGGGATTTTGTCCGTTACTTAAGATTTGGGGGATTTTGGCCGGGTGGATTTTGGCTGGGGGATTTTGGTATACAATCGATAAACATGATTATCTTAAATATTAAAATAAATACAATTAATATTTCACATTTTCTTCGATAGTTTTTTTTACTTTATTGCGGGTTGCATCTTTTTAAAAAATAACTATTGAACATTATTGAGATACAGACTAATATTGACGTTTTAAATTAAGTATACGCCTGTTGTTTCGTCTTACTCAAATACACAAGGCTTCGAATCTTAGTAATGGATCAGAACAGCGCAATTGTGTGTACCTTTGGTGAAGCCCCACCATTGATATGCAATGCATTTGAATGCAATTTTTCAAATTTCCGAGACCTGTAAATGCGGTCCGGAAATTGAGAGCAAATTTGCTCCGATTTTCCAACTGCGAACGCAGTGCCCTGGGGTGTAACAACAGACGACATTAGAACCTCTCCGTGACATACGTCAGGTAAAACAAATCAGCGATCATACAATATGGTGGAAGCTAAAATATGGAACGTGAGGTGGGAAAAAACGCTTAGCTATGTAATAAACAGCAATTTGGGTTCTATTTTGAGCGGTTTTAAACAACACAAATTAGGGCTTCGTTCAACCTAAAATTATGTAAGAATTTAACCCAATTTGTGGCTACCTTTTATCCCAAAGTTGCGTCAAAATTACAATTAACCCTTGCTAGGGTTGTTTTTTACCCAAATATGATTTTACAATTTAGCCAGTAATGTAGTTACTGGTCAGCCGAAATCTGAGTTATAGTTTACGTTGACTCAACATTGGGTTAAATAAACAACCAATTCTAGGGTCAAGGATCAACAACCCAAAAAATGGGTTGGTTAAATACTGACCCAGCAAAGAGTTGAAAAATAACCCACTTTGGGTCAGAAACAACCCAACATTTTAAAGAGTGTACGAGTTTGCGCCCATTAGTTTCAAGTTTCAAATCAATTTAGTTAAATTTTATCCTATTTTGGAACAGTTTTGCAAGTACGTTCGCGTTTCTTTAACGAAACTTTCCTGGAACCTTACGAAAACAACGCCGTTAAATATAGGATTCACAGTAATTTACAAATACCATTTATAAGTGAGGATTTTGAAGAATTATTTCCGGAAACAACTCACGATGTTCATCTTACAAAGGTACTTAAGACAAAACACTCAAGCGCGAATTGTTAAACCACAACTCAGCTTCTCTAGTCTCTACACTTTCTGTTAAAGGGAATGAAAAGCCCCGTTTCAAAAACCTCTGATTTATATAACAAAAAATATCAAAAATATCAAGCTTTTAATTCTTCGATTTCTGATAATTTCGCAGTATGCATTTGAAAATGCTTCGTATGAAATTATTTGAAATCCACTTATTATGAAAGGCTAAAACGTTTCCCGTTGGCTGACGTCACAGATATATTTTTCACTTGAGATGGTGCCACTCTCTCTGCTATGAGACCCAGAGTTTAGACTAGCGAGAAACTCGAGATGCGTGTAGGATTCCTGCGCTTTTTTTCCTCACGTCATAGTGATGTCATCAAACGGGCGAACAAACTCAACTAGACAAAATTATTGATATATCGAAACTGATTCGTGATTTTTCAATGGATTTTAAAAATAGGAACTTTGGTTCAATTATATTAAAAACTTGATATTTTGAAAGTAGAGACTTGAAAGTGTAACATAATACCACTTTCGTCGTAAAATATGATATGAAATTGTAAATTCGCATTCCCTTTAACAATCTGATTTCAAGCCTTTAAAAACATTTTCTTAGGTGACCACGCTTCTCTTACCAAAACCCTATCACACCAATTGTAAAGACTACTCGATTATGTGGAAAAATAACAAATCTTTACCGAGTTGTAGAGAAGTAAGTTATTTGAAGAAAAAACATTTGTTGGAAATCAACTTGTTTTTTTAGAATTGCGTACAACAATGTCTTCATGATTATTATATGGAAAAATGTGGTTGCCTGATTTACATGTTGGTTATTCCTGAAACGAAGAGTTACCTGAAGTGTTCTTCAAAGATTGGCGTAGGAGGTAAGATACTTATCTTAATCAAGGTTTCGTTTGTTAAGGTATTTAGTTGAAAATTGTAGTGATTTACTCGATTTTCACATGTTAGAAAATAATTAGGCCTTTGCTTGAAACCATGACCAGTCTAGTCCTTGGTATCAGTGACCCACTTGCGGTGAAAATAATAAACTCATCCTTAGAACTAGTCCCTCCTTAGTTTTCCCATTGATTTGCAATTCATGACCAGTAATCCCCACTTCTCAAATTTAAAAACTGGTCCAAACAGTTGATAGTCTGGGTTTGGGCTAGGGCTCGGGGATCGGTTAACTATTACTCGAACATATTAACATACCAAAATTTGTTAAACGAAGATTATATAAAAGTATTCCGTCTCGATTTGTTTTAGAAAAACGTAGATTGATGCAATTATTAATCGTAAGAACTTTTTCCGAGAAACTAAAATTTTCAAGAAAATCAGAAGAATTTTACTCAAAAAAGTTTTTTTTCTATGTTAACGAAAAAGAAACGGAAAGTTCAAATCATTGACAAATAATTGTATTAAAAACCTAATAACGGTATGAACAATCAATAATAACATTGTGATTGTCAATATTATCAGAAGAATAAAATACTTCTCTTCGAGAGAACTGTAACACAAAGCGTGGTAACATGAGAACATTAAAAGCAACGTTACTAAACCAAATGACATACGCGATAAATAGTATCCTCATCATTACTCTATTAGCGCTTGACTGTTTCCCAAGGCGTGCGAGGTTAAAAAATGTTGTCCAAAATTGGATGTAATGGATCCAAACGGCTGATACTGAGACAGCACAGTTTTTCATCTATTTTTGGATAACGTAATTTGTGTCCAAAAAGGGACAGTCGAATGATAAGCCTGATTTGGAGTCTCATCCAAAATTGGATCCAGAATTATCTACCAAAAATGGTCAGGATATTATCCACACATCAATCAAGCCCACATCGGACAAATTTCTAATCGATATAGGACTAAAATCATACCCACATTGACAAAATTTCTCACCCATATCGTTCCAATATCAAGCCCATATCGAACTATTATCTAACGGACATTGGACTAAAAATGGCCACATTGGACAAATTTTTAAGCAATATTGGACTAATATCGAGCCCATATTGGCGTAATATCTAACTGACATTGGACAAATATCGAACGATATTGGATTCATATGAAGCCAGTATAGCAAGTAGATTTTTTACTTCACCCATTGATGAATGTCATGGAGAAGTTCTGTTCTCGACGTATTCATCATTCTGTCTGTGTGTGTGTGTCTGTCTGTCTGTCTGCCTGTTGTTACACCCCAAGGGATCGCGTTCGCAGTTTCCAAATCTGAACAAAAGTGTTCTCAATATCCGGATCGTATTCACAATGTCTGAAAAAGTGTACTGACCAGTGACCACTATTCTTATATCTGTCATCACCAATCTAACTACACCATTTTAGGGTCTTTCAGACACTCGCAAAAGAAGCATACTCTAGGTGTTAAACATCAATAATAGCTAGGCTCAAATTATGTTAGGAAAAATTGTTTCTTAAAACGATACAACTAGAAGAATGATAAGTAACTTACGATAAAAATAATTAATATCACTACTTTATTTTAGAAAAGCCTCTTAACCTAAATATCTGTAGTCAAAATTTATATAGGACGAGTAACGAAGATTAGATATGAAGTCGATAGAATGGACACATATCATAGTTTATATAAAGCGAGAAATTGAGATTTTACTCCTCTGTACCATGAAACTCTTTCCCAAGTTAATATAGGATGGTTTTTCATATTTTAGTTAATAAAAACGGAATAGAGAAGACGTTTTGAAGTAAATGATCAAAAGATGGCTCTCTCAAATATAGTAGTTGGTAGGGACGAATGGGTTTTCACTTCTCCCGAGAGACAGGCTCTGTACCCACGGGCCACTAAACTAAGAGGACATTTCAGCTCTGCTATCGGGCGGCGCTCAAGCTAAACGGTTTTTACTAGTGTCACCTCTAGCGGTAGTTTTTAAAAAGCGGAACTACGTCGTTTCGGTAACAAGGCGAGTACAGTATTTTTTAGACTAAGTAGTATTGAGTAAAGCTTACCATCTGTCTTTTTAAGGCATAGCTTACTTTGAAAACAATCGTCTTTTAAATGTTTAGAACACAGGTACGTATTAGGTCCAATGTCATCTACTGTAAATCCGTTCTTATACTTTGCTAGCCAATTTACCCATTGAATGCAATATACTTGTTTAGTTTTATATTTGGGAAAGGGTATAAACCGAACTCCTTGCATATGAGGCTTAGTGCTGTAGCGACTATCGATGTTGCAGTTAGGGAATACACAATACTTTACACCCATTATAAATAATAGAGTTAAATTAAGAAGTAAACGTCAAAACTAAAAAGCGGGACAGGCCTAAAGCTATTATAATATTAGCAGAAGACAGACTGGCAGAGTAATTAGTCTATTGTACGGAAGATGGCGTTGCGGTACGTGTTACACGTTCCGGT
The DNA here is from genome assembly GCF_054372755.1 of Phalangium opilio. NCBI lineage: Eukaryota > Metazoa > Arthropoda > Arachnida > Opiliones > Phalangiidae > Phalangium > Phalangium opilio. Next base: position 7,534,337 of record NW_028324148.1, on the reverse strand, counting down.
TCGACCCCTTTTTCCCTCCTAACTCACATAGATGCCCGTTTCTTTGAAGAGGCAAACCGTTTGTATAGGCAAAGCTAGAGCTGAAATGTCCTCTTAGTTTAGTGGCCCGTGCTGTACCTAACGTGTAATTCTGTGTTTTGTTTTAACTTCTGCAATTGCTTATCAATAATGAGAAATAATTGCATGTCTAGGTAAATAGGTATGTTGGTAATATTTTTTTATCTTAACCCATTTATATTCCACAAAGCAAAAGTAGTTTACAAGCCCGGTAATCAAAGACGTTAAGTTCATTCACACTTAATGCAGTTTGCGCAGTAAAACCTGTGTAATTTTGCTACTAATTTAAGGTGGTATCGCGAGATGCCTAAGGCGAAAATATCACAGATATACTTTTTTGGTGTTTGGAAGAAAGTATTTTGCTATATAACCCACTTATAACTAGAGCTCGGCATTTTCGATCAATTATTCACTTTATTTTATCTTTATCCATACCCTAAAATTATCCACAGAACTTACATGTTAAATCGTATTTTAATCCACAAATTTGTTTATAAATAATCGGTTATCCACCAATTTGTGGATAATTGATCGAAAATGCCGAGCTCTACTTATAACGTAATAACTATGGCTTTTTGGAATTGGGTTTTATCGGAAAAATTGTAACAATAAGTGAGTTAGGTGATCTGATCATAAATAGCCAATACGGAGAAAAGCGTATACTTGTTAAATTCTACCAAAAGATAATAGTGACAGTATTCCAGATGAATGAATGCTACAAAAAATGATTTCAATATTTTTTACAAAGTTAAAAATTACAAAATTTTACTCTGAGTTTGACTTCAAAGCAACTGAATTTTACAATAGAAGATGTTTTTAATTTAACCGAACAAAGAGTACTACCCTTTTTTTACATAATTTTTTTCGGAAACTTTTGCCGATTGAATACATTTGTCGGTTAAAATCTTACTAAGATTATTCAATCTCAAAAAATGTCATCTAAAATTGTTGTTTCGTTTAAATGAATAAACTTCTGAATAGTTTATGATTATTTGTAGTAAACCGTATTTTTCGAAAAAAGCGATCAAAAAACCCCGATCCCTAGTTTGGGCCAGATGGAGTGTCCTATTTCCCAGGCTGATCATGACTACTTGTTTTTAGAATGTTCGGCAGAAAAACCGGTTCCATCTAGAAACATTTACGCCCAATGTCATGACATCTGCCCACGTGACTGCAAGTAAAGTATCTCAATTATTTTTACTAGTAATTTAATATCTCAACAGATAGTAAGCTGATCAAGTTTAAAGGATATATTTATTTTTACATACCTTACTAAATTAGGGAAGAAACTTTTACTAAACATATTTCTAAAAAAAGACTTTGGAGATCAATGAAATACAAAAGGTAAGCATTGTAAAGGTTTTTGTAGGAAACGTTCAGTAACATAATCAGGGTTCATAAGAAATTTCCAAAGCCAATTTCCCTGATATTTCCAGGTTTTCTAGAGTACTTCTGATAAATTTCCAGGTGCATTTTTTACCTTTGAGGAGTGTTATCATTTCAAATAGGGTTACCAGACTATACCTACATCACCATAGGTAGGTTATAATAGACAGGACCAACATACAAAATTCCATACACCAAAGAAATATATTTCTCTCTACTGAGACAATTAACATCGATTTTTTCATGCACCAAATTAGATTATTGGTCCCACCATGAGTTAATAATATGTTAGCTCCCTATAAGTTACTCAGGCAATTCATTTTTATACTGCAGCGTTTTCTCCCGCGCCGCCGGCTTCCCAATTATATGCGACGCTCTGCGGCCGCTACGGGAACGAAAATCATATTTACTCTTCTTTCCGGTTTTTCCTCGGAAGCGCGTGTAGTGGAAGCTAGCCAATGATATCGGAGCTATTTAAGCAGCCGAACATTTCGCTCAGTTGCCTCGGTTAAGAAAACAGTTAAGAGATCAGTGGATTGGATTTAGCTGTTGTATAATTTTCTCATTTGAAGTCACAATAACAACTCTTATCTTTAGCATTCTTTATCAATATCGGCAAATTGCATTGAGTTCGTGCATTTTTTTTTGTCTCAGCACTGACACAAGCGCCATGATTAAATGTTAAATTGTTAAAACACAAACATTCACGACTAAAACACTCCCTTGGTGAAAAAGCAGCGGACGACTCGAGGTCGAGGAGCCGTACGAGCGGGTTTTTTTTTTCAACAAGAGAGAGCGCAACATTCGGATTTTTTCCCGCGCGGACGAAAGGAGAAGAAATCGCTGGATACATTACGCCTATGGAACCTGAGTAACTTATAGGGAGCTAACATATTATTAACTCATGGTCCCACTGAAGTGTGTTTGCTTCACTTTATTTAATTTCCAGGACTTTTTGAGAAAGAAAATTCAATTTCCCTGATTTTTCGAAGTAATTTTCATTTTCCCTGATTTTTTCATCTACACCAATTTCCCTGATATTTCCCTCTACACCAATTTCCCTGATATTTCCAGGTTTTCCCTGTTTTCCATGTTCTTATGAACCCTGCATAATATTATACCTTAAAATACCGGCTTTTTCTTAATCTATAATGAAAAAATATTTAAAAAAAATTAATTATCTTTAATTACGCAATATTTTGCATTTAATTAGTCTAAAAAACGAGGACTACTGTGCTGCCATTGCTTTAGTGGCGGCTGCTAAATCGAACCACTTGTCCCTGCGCGATTTTTTGATTTCTCACAGGTCAGGGTTAGGTAGGGTTCAAGCTAACAGACGCTACTAAAACCAATGGTGGCATAGTAATCCTCGTTTTTAAGAACAATTAAGTGCCAATTATTTTTTAATAAGAGATCATTTAGTATTTTCCTTTTATATTTAGAGAAAGGCCGTTGTTTTAAAGTATAACTTTATGATAGCTGATCTTTTCCTTTAAATACTATAATTATATATATAAAATACACTGAATATTAGTCGTGATTAAACCATGTGTCTCAAGAATAACCAATTTTCGTTGTTATCTCTAAGATATTATATTACAGCATCTGACGTATTATTTTGATTTATGTAGTGGCTTCTCTGGCGACATGGTCGAAAGAAGTTCGGTTGTTTTGACATATCCTAGGAACATACATACCATTTACGAATATACACCTAAAATTGACGTGAGTTCAAATTGGCATTTCTTCGCGTATTCCAGTGAGCACGTATAAGAAGGAGGCTTGAAGAGACGAAATTTTTCATCAGCAGCCACCCCCCCCCCTCCATTTCAAAACCGGCACTCGGTAGCAGCACATGATGTGCAATCAATTGGCGTAACAGAGAAGGAAAACATCAGAGTTTGTTTACGTTAGTGTGGATCACGTGACGTCTGGCTCCCTCACCGCGTTTGAGATATCGGATGCGCCGTTATAGTTACCTTCCTTGTTCGATCTCCTTCTATTACGTGCTCACTGCGTATTTTTATATCATTGGCTTTAGAAAATACGCTAGACCATATCAGTGAAAGCGAGTCTTTACCTAAATCGAAGTCAAAAGAACTTTTTCAAAAGAACTCGGGGGTAATATAGAGCCTTGTGTTTGACCTAATTGTTTGACGACACATTGATGGCTATGTGGACAACAAAGACTTATATTAGGATATGGCTACAAAAAATAATCTGAAAAAATTTCGTAACTTTGAAGCCCAATCTAATAAAGGTTCTCTAATGAACTCTATTCTGCGGCTCCACTTTGGAAAAAGGCCTCACTTATCAATCATTGCAATATTTTGGTTTCAGAGCATTCAACTGCTTTCCTGCATTGGTGGTTACGTAGGCGCATGGTTGGGAGTCTCGTTTTTGTCAGTTTACGAATGCTTAAAGATGGTCTTGCATTTCTACTATCACCGGTATAAGAGACTCAAATCGAAACCAAAGGAAAGCCCGTTGTTTGTGTTACGAAGGCAGAAACAAGACTATTAAAAGGAATCAAAAGGAATACATACATAACAAAACCCGCTTAGAAATTAACATGGGATATATTGCGACACAATGATTTTCTATTAGCTGGAGGTATTCCTGGAATCAATGACAAATGCTTATTGCAACTATTACTACCGTGAATAACTGTTTAGCATTACTCTGTCTAAAGGTGGAATTCATACACATCGGACGCAACGCGAAGGCGCAAACGTCCTGCTTTTGCGCTTGCCGCCCTACCTTCGCCTGTACTAAATTGCGTTGCGTCCGAGGTTTATGAATTCCACCATAAAAGCGATAGAAGTGACCATATTTTTGCCCCACTCTCGTGATGTAAATTTTATAACCAGTAAGGAGGAAACGTTGTTATTTGTTCCTGTCTTTCTCATAACAGACCCACTCGAATATTGCGCTTACGTACACTATATGAGGCCGAGCAGTTCGAGTTGGCGGGGTGGTAGAATAATGTATGAAACTATAAATGGAATGAAGTATAATTGGAATAAGGCATAATAACGAACTGGAATAAAATATAACTGGAAAAGTGTACAGCGGCGTATTTAAAAACAGGAACAAGGTATAACTGTCTTACTGTCCTAATATTTGAAACAGTTTAAAGGGTTTTTAAAGCGTTTCTAACATAGCCTCTGCCAGGGAAGGCCAAATTTTCCGTTCAATTTCGGTGATGTAATGGCATAGAGAAGAGAATCTGAGACACCAAACATGCGCGAAGAAGCTGCGCACAGTCATCAGAATACTTCGGTACCTGCATTCTCACGACACATGAATCGCGTGCTCTTTTACTGATTCTATCTCCTTCTCTCTATGTTATTTCAACATAGTATAATAATTTAAAATGTTCCTCCCACCGTGGCTAAAGTATTCTACATCAACAAGAAGTTCGTATTGCCGCATTCACGTTTTTGCGGGTCTGTGTGCCTTGGCTATGGTCTTAGGTATCACTTTAATGGGATATTATAAGATAATCCAACCAAATGAAAAATTTAACACGCTTTTTATGCATAGTTACGATTTTAGGTATGGTCATTTGCACATTTGTACGAACAAACATTTACTTGTTTTTCAATTTGGAATTATACGCTATTCCAGTTCGTTGTTATGTCTTATTCCCATTATACTTTATTCCATTTATACTTTGTTATAGCGACCCGCATAGGTATGCTACCACTAAATAAGCTCCACCTATGACCAAGAAAAAGGGTACCTAGGGTAAGCCTGTTAGTTATTCATGTTAGTGAATAAATTTACAATACAACGCGTATAAATTTTGAAACTTAACGAGCTTGAAGAAAACTTTGTGTTTAATGTCACGAGCTTTGTGAATATCTTAAATTATTAATTGTTTTCCTTCAGACTTTTTGTAAACTTAAATTACTATATTTCGTGCGCTTTACCAACTCTAATGTAGAGCTCGGCATTTTCGATCAATTATCCACAAATTGGTGGATAACCGATTATTTATAAACAAATTTGTGGATTATAATACGATTTAACATGTAAGTTCTGTGGATAATTTTCGGGTATGGATAAAGATAAAATAAAGTAGACAATTGATCGAAAATGCCGAGCTCTACTCTAATGTCACGTGAAATGTGAACGAGTTAACGGGTTGATTGTGTGGAAAAAAACTCGGTTTTCTGAGATCAATACACATATAATTGTTTTTTCGTGCGTAGAAAATGACTTTGTAAAGATTAAGAAAAGTTTAGGACACGGGTCTTACGATACAATCCATTTATCGTGTTGAAATACTCGCAAAGGGCGTGTAGTTCTTGATCATTATTGAACCATACAAAGAGTTGTACGAAAGCTTACTTTAATGCTGTCGAAATGATGTTGTGTATCATTACCATATGAACAGAATGCGTTAAAACGTTAAGTGTTAATGAAAACTATTGAAAGGAAAATCGAATTACTTATTTCGCACCTACATGACTTTATTCAGTATATTATGAAGTAAAGTAAATTTTCTTCTCGAAACTTCGGTTATCTTTTTCTAGACTCAGTGTTATGGATAAGCCAACATTAATTGAATATTTCAATTTGGCCGAGTAAGTGTTTCTGATGCATAAATTTTGAATTAGCCCAATTTTTAGATCTAGAATATTCGTTATGTAACACAAATTCAAACCCACCCCAACACACCCAGAAGTTCCTTACTCAAAGAATGTTTAGCAAGAAACTTTATATTTCATTTCAGAATTGAAAGTGAAATTAAAACTGAAGTCCTATTACTGTTGGATACTGTAAGTCAGGGGTGGCCACACCTTTTAGGCTAAAGGGCCAAATTCGAAAATTCAAACTATGTCGCCGGCTGAAAGTTTCAAATTTAAAATCAATAGCACAGAAATAAGAAACATAACCTCTCTCTTATATATAAAGCTCATTTCACAAAGCGGGGAAAACTATAGCTTCACAAGTGAAATAGTTATTGCTACTTAAAGAGGGAAAAATTAGGGATATATGTAAAAACAAAAAAGTAAAGAAATATATCCTACATATAGCAGGAGCAAGTTCACGAAAGAAGAATCAGTTTTTTTATGAAAACAGCTTTCGCAATTCCTGAAATTTAAGTGCGATTCTCAAAACAATTAATAATAGATTAGGTTCGCGGGCTGCAATTAAAAACTCAGCGGCCATATGTGGCCCGAGGGCTGCGTGTTGAAGGTCCCTGCTATGTGTGCACGAAAATTTGGTATAATTTTACTTAATACGTAACGTCATTTTAAAGGGTATGAGAAGCTTCGTTTGAAAAACCTCTGATTTATATAGCAAAAGATAGAATTAATTACTGTGAATTCAAAAATATCAAGCTTTTAATTCTCCGATTTCTGGTTATTTGGCAATATGCATTTGAAAATGCTTCATATGAAATTATTTGAAATCCACTTTTTAAGAAAGGCTAAAACGTTTTCCTGTTTTTGACGTCACACACGCGAGATGGTGCCACTCTCTCCGCTATCAGACCCAGAGTTTAGACAGGGGAGAAGCATGGATTAAGCTCGAGACGCGTATACCTCGCGTGTATAGTATTCCCGCGCTTTTTTTCTCAACGTCATAGTGATGTCATAAAACAGACGAACAAGCTCGACAAGACAAAATGATTTAAGTATCGAAACTGAGTTTTCGTGATTTTCCAATGGATTTTAAAAATAGAAACTTTTGTTCAATTATATTAAAAACTTGATATTTTGAAAGTAGAGACTTGAAAGTGTAATATAATACCACTTTCGTGCTAAAATATGATATGAAATTGTAAATTCCCAAACCCTTTAAATATCGTTGTCTCGGTGTGAATTAACAAGTATACATCATAAATTAATTTAATACTAGTAAAATTTAGGGCAGTTTTTCATCCCAAACCTTAAACCTTGTCGAATTAGGGTTTATAATTTAAGGCTGTCTGTAATTCAATGCTTTTTCGGGAAATGTATAAATTGTATTATTACCTATATACCTAGGAGCTTTACGGATTTAATACCGAAAATGATTTTGCTACTGGTGTGTGGCACTTCTTATACAGGTTCTTGAAACAAAGGTTCGAAAATTCTTTAACCGCCGCAATGATTTAACATTAAAGTGTTTTCAGAAATTTTGAAGTTCTCAGCACGAGATTTGACCGGATAGCAGAGAGCACTTGTCGCAATGTAAGGTTAAAATCTCTTTATGACACTTCGACGGCTATAGAATTGTAACATGTTTTAAAACCAGATTTTATGCTGTGATATATCGGTTTTCTCACTTCACGATCACAATCAATTAAATGAGGGTGAAAATCCAGTGCTATTGTCATTCTTCGAAGTTCATCTGTTTACTGGAGAACCACCCATGAAATTAGTAACATCTTTATCCTTTCTTAGTTTGGAGATACGGGTATTTGCAAAGCAGCAAAATTCTACCAAATCAAGTCCTTAAATGTGTATTCATTTCAGCTCGTTGGTTACCTTTTATTCGTTATAATTTTCATGTCTTTGTTGAAATGTTTTGTTGCATTGGTTTCAAAAACATCATTTCGAGGATTAATTAAACAACTGAAATTCTGGATCACAAATGAAAATCTGCACAATAGTAATGCCATTCAGCATCAGGGACTCAATCCATATTCAATTAAAACAACCAAGATTAATATATACACTTCGCTTAACTACTTATGGGAGACGTCAGGGTTGCTGTTAAAACAAAGTATGCAGCTACGATTTTTTACAGAAGATAAAGTTGGCCATTTGTATGATTAGCTTAATGAATTGCAGTGGCAGTTCAAAGTGATCGTCCCAATAATTTCGCCTTTCGTATCGTGTGGTCATCTTGGTTGCTAGCAGTTCTGGTTATTACTGTCTTCGTTTCTAGTTACATGAAGAGCGACTTTTCAGTCAAATCATATGACGTAATAGAGACAACTAGCGATCTTTTGAAATATCCAAACATAACCCCTGCTTTAGTGAAGTATTCACCAGAAACTAAATTCTTTTGGACCAAAGTGAGATTCACTTTGATCAAATTAATTAACTATGAATTAGGGTAACCGTTTATTTTTATTACTAAAGGATGGAATCCCAGGAATTAGCAAGGAAGACTTTGAAGAATTTTTGTACGACAATATGGTGAAAGTTGATCAGTACAACAAGAAGGAAGTCCTAGATGCGTTAGAAGATCGCAAAATAGCTTTATTTACGCATGTCAGTGATTTGAAACAAAGCGTCAATAGTTTTGTCAAAAAAGACAAAAATAACATTAAAGTTAAAATTCGGAAATCAAACAACATTGTCCAAACGTTCCTGGAAGCAGTTAAGATACATCGCTTTGATAATGCCTCAAATACTACTGAAAATATACTTCAAGGGTAAGTTCGTGAAGACATTAAGTTCGTTACTGCAGTATACAAATAATAGATTTCTATTCGCAGGATCATGCGAGTTTTCGAGACCAAACCGTTTGACTACATGAACAGGGATCAAGGTTACATCTTGGATCGCATGTTATGGAATACCCCACCTGAGGAATTTCACAGTTTAAACGTCACTTCAATTAGTGGCGCTTTTCTCTTATATGTTTTCTGTTTGTCAATTGCTTTGCTAAATTTCATCCTCGAATTGTTGCTTTTTGTACTTTGCAACGCGAAAATTAACTTCTGGTTGCTGTAACCAAACAACCGTTATTAAAATTATGACCGATTGCTGCGATTTTTAACTGTACTATTTGGAGTTGGGGCTCGAACATTTGGATTCAACTTCTTTCTATTTAAAAATTTCATAATGGTACATGGTTGCTAGTCGGAAGGGGACCCGATTCATCCTCGTTAATATCAGTGACGAATAAAAGGCGACATTAGAGATTCTAAGCTGACACTACGCGTAAGCAGAGCAATCTTCACGCGTTCTTAAGTTCTTCAGTGAATTGGGCTGTTCATATTAAAAATTAGTCGGCTACTCGTACGCGTAACTATAGGGGATCATTGCTTTAGCTCTCTACTACTTTATCGGTAATGGATAATAAATTTTTCTTTAATTATTGCAGATATAGTTCCTACCGTGGCATTGGTAATTTGGTGTTTTTTTCTTTTATAACGATAAAGAACCAATCGGCCTCTTACTGAATTCGTAAAAAATTGAGGTAAATTTTGACGTCACGCATGAAAGAACCCCTCCCTTCCCATTGTCACGAGTCGTCACAAATTCAGAAACTCATCCCTGCCCCTATAAGAGTGTGACGTAGTTTATTCACGGTCTCTGTATACATTTTATATTAACATTGTTGCTTTGGGTAGGACTATGATTAGTACCGTAATGTTGCAATACGCATAACTATCGATTAAGTTTAAATTTTTATAATTATATAGGTAACCATATTTTTGAGTAGACCATTTCAACAGTGAGTGGTTCAACAAAATATTTCGTTACTTTATCCCGTGCGCAGACCGTGTCCCGTTTCACACACAGAAATGTTTAGAATATTAAAAAAGAAATTCAGATCGTTATTTCGTATTGTTTATAAAGCTGGTTGAAAACAAGTGTATAAGGTTTGAATTGATGTGTATTTTTGCAAGAATGCTTTTTAAGAATTAGGTCTATTCTCGGTCGAGTGAAATATTCATGTGTTTTGTGTTGTATTATTTTGTGTTGAAAATTGGATTGTTATTTTTCCTAGCGAAAACAGTAGAGATAGCTTAAGTTCGGATATTTTGTATAAGAAACAGGACGACCCAGGGCTCGTAATAGTAGCCACATCGTACGAGTGAATAGCCCCTCTATACCCTACCCTAATGAGTGGATAACCCCTCTATAGCTTACCCTAATGAGTGAATAGCGCTATCTTTTACAATGCTTAAATGATTTACCGTGCATAAAATCAGAATGAATAGCCCCTCGATGCCCTACCCTAAACAGTGATAAAATTATTACCCGTATAAATTTACTTATGCCGTAATTGTAATATTCTGGCGAATCGAAGAACAGATAGGTTTAGTTATTATCCCCTCGATGAGTTTACAACATAGACTTATGCCGATGCACACTTATCGCTTCTTATAAATTTCTAACATTGCGTACTTAACGCTCAATTAATACACGTACAGAAAGTTTTAGTTTATGACATAGACTTATGCCGACGAATAATTTTCGCATCTCATAAGTTTCTAACATGAACTTATGGCCAGAAGCGTTTGAAAGAGAAAGAATTCGGTAAAACACCCAATAATTGTAATATCCCGGTGCCTTAAGACCATTCTATAAAGAACATCAGTAAATACTTGCTTTTGCTTTCAAAATTACCCTCGATTTCTTTGAATGTTGAAATAGGGGAGCGTGAAACTCTTATTGTTGACGGGTGAGAGGAATTTTTAAGGGAGAGTATGTGGCTTAACCTAACTATCATAATTCACTTCCCTTTAAGTAGACGAACGAAAAATATCAACTTCACCACAATTCTCTCCTTTTCACTTTCCCTTCAATGACGATCGAAAAATTTTATACTGCCAAAGGCGCCTACTACTACTACTACTACTACTACTACTACTACAAGTAAAACAGGACAGGTCAAACTAAGAGCCTCATCGTAGATGTAAATCATACGATGTGGCTAAAAATAACTTACTGCTTTAAATAGAATCTTTGACCGAAAGGATCAGTTCTCATGAAAAACAAAGTAATAAAACTTGTTAGCAAGTGCACTGTTTAAAAGTTAAGTAAAATAAATTGAAAATGAGGGGATAGAATAATAAGAAAACAGAACTTTGAATATGAGGGTAGAAAATAGAAAAAAGAATTAACTTTGGGACCAAGCAAAATGCTAGGAGTCCTCGCTTGGACATAAGAGAAAAATCAGATGTGGGATGAGCTAGCGAAGAAGCTAGAACTTATTAGTTAGACATAAGAAAATAGAATAATGTTAGCTAGCAAAGAATCTAGAAGTCCTAGTTAAACATGAGAAAAAATAGAAAAGCTGGTCTGCGGACATAATAATTAAAGAATAAAATAGTAGAATATATATGAATAAGACACCACGGAAAGATTAATTCAGAGAAAAATAAAGAAAAAGAAGAGTTTGAAATAAAGATATTAAGTTGATTGAAATTAATAAAGCGTTGAATTCGATTTAAGCAAAACTGAGTGCCTTTAATATTGATCGGAGTGATTCTAAAACGTTACGCGATGTACCAATGGTTTCGATTTTTAAGTCAGTCAGAGCACTCACATAAATTTAAGCTCTCCCAAAAATAAAGGTACTGATTAAGAGAATAAAGCAACAAAGCTCTTTCTTAGCAGAGCAAGTCTCAGCCACCATATCTGAAGAGTGAAAAACAAGAGCAGGGCCTTAATAGTAGCCACATCGTTATATATTTAATTAGGACATAAATAAAAAGAAAATAAATATAAAGACCACATGTCACAAACTCAGAAGTATCCGACCCCACAAATAAATAGGGTCCTCCCTTTAGAGATAAATTTTGGAAGAAAACCCGTCATTCCTATTAAGCCATTATGGCCCAGAGGTAGAGTGTCTTCCTGCTAAACGAGCGACAAGGGTTCGATTCCCGGGCGCGACTAAGAAAAACTTTAACTAAAATAAAATCTCTAACCGAACTCAGTTCCACCTATAAAGTTTCTTTTAAGATAAAAACTAACTATAAAGAAAGCTAAAACTCCGGCCACAACAACTACCACAAATATTACGGCTCGGGTCAAACTAAGAGCTTATCGTATTCTACAATGTGGCTAAAAAACAATTGCCAGGTAAATATCGAAATCCTACGGAACACAAATTAAACAAGTTGGGAAAACCAAAATATTACCTCTCCGAGTCAAGACGACTACTTACAAACTTATTTACCCAGATATGGAAATGTTTCTTAAGTTAAAATTTATGAAATATTAAAGCAGTATGCAAAGCATAGCAAATATACTGTAAATCAGACGACATTTTACATCCAATAATGATATACTTGTACACATTAAAATCATCCGATGGGGGGAAAACGGGAAATGAAGAGATAAAACTTTGGAGAGATATATACCTTTACCTGTTTGTAAAGGCCCAATTTTCTACTCCTCAACTGTATGCTCTATATGTTCAAAGCCATATTCACAACAGGGTTGCCATGTTCTCGCGTGATCAACTGGTTTCACGCCAATTAAATAGCTATAGTCCCATAGAGCTATTTGTATTAATTCCTCCATAGTTTTTTCGCCAAGCTGAGAACTACGCGTTTTACGTCACGTTATCCAAAAAGCCGACTATTTTCTTTGAAGACCGCGCTAGCTCAGCGCTAAACACCGTGACGTCAAAATTCAAAAACAAAATCCCGTTATGCTAACAGCGCTGGGCTCTGCTGAACGCGGCCCAGATTTCCACCATGATTATAAAATCTAAGCCTAATTATTTAAAAGTGTATTTAACTTTCGGCTCACTCTGAACCGTTAATGTCTCTGCATTACAGAAACGAAAACCAAACCCAAGCGTTTACTTTTTGGTTCACTAAGCCTATTGACAAATAAAAGTTCATTTGACCAATATAGTAGCGTTGTGCTTGTATTCACTTAAGAAAGGATTATGCTATAAACAGATGTAGTATAGCTTAAGTAATATATAATATTCCATTTTAAATAATAATATTAAAAAAAATCTTTGGAATATCAAAATGAAATAGAGCTTTAAAGCTACAAAAGTACTAAATGCAGCATAATTACGAAAAATATTTCCACATATTCACTTTATATTAAGGATAAAGGGAATATTATTGTTCTGTAGGATTTCTTTACAAATCAAAACAAAACGAACTTTTAACGCAGCGCACTACTGTAACAACGGACGGACACACACAGACAAAACATGGACTGCTTTTTAACTCTTTCCGTATTAATTTTGAATTGAGAAACAAGATTATCTTAAATATTAAAATAAATATAATTAATATTTAATATTTTCTTCGTTAGTTATTCGCCTTATTGAACGTTACATCGTTTTAAAAAAGAACAATTAAACATTCTTGAGAGACTTGACTAATATTGGCGTTTGAAATGAAGCATACGCCGGTTGCTTCGCCTTAATCAAATAGGTAGTATATAAGGGTGTCGAACTACAGCTAAAAGCAAGAAAAACCGCAATTGCGAAAACCTATCGTGGACAACCCACCCTAGGGAGGCTAGACGTTTCTCGTAACCCTAGCTGATCGCCGCGAATGTCTTAAACCAAACGATGACGATGGAGTAGAAGCCAGGTGTACAGACTGGTGTCTAAGTGGAATGGACAAAAACAAAGACCAGAAGATGGTGGTGTAGAAGCCAGGTGAACAGACTGGTATCCATGTGGGATGGACAAAAACAAGGACCAGAAGATGGTGGTGTTAGAAGCCAGTGTGTACAGACTGGTGTCCATGTGGGATGGACAATGACCAGAAGATGGTGGTGTTAGAAGCCAGTAAGTACAGACTGGTGTCCATGTGGGATGGACAAAAACAAAGACCAGAAGATGGTGGTGTTAGAAGCCAGTGTGTTCAGACTGGTGTCCATGTGGGGTGGACAATGACCAGAAGATGGTGGTGTTAGAAGCCATTAAGTACAGACTGGTGTCCGTGTGGGATGGACAAAGACCAGAAGATGGTGGTGTGAGAACTCATGTAGAGCAGCCAGTAAGTACAGACTGGTGTCCGTGTGGAATGGACAAAGACCAGAAGATGGTGGTGTGAGAACTCAAGTAGAGGAGCCATTTCCGTGACTGTGAATGCAGTTCGGAAATGGCGAACACGTTTGCTCCGATTTGGAAACTGCGAACGCGGTCACGTGGGTGTAACAACAGACACACACACACACAAACACACACACAGACAGACACACACGATCGTTACAGAACCTCTCCGTGACATACGTCACTCGGAGAGGTAATAAAAGAGAATCAGAGCGTAGCGTAAGGGTGTTTCTCCAAACGTCGATAGAAATTGGACGTGGAAGCAACGCCGAACAACGGTCTTACAAAAGCTAGGCCAAAAATTTAGTATTCACTGAAATTCCATGTAAAATACGCTTCAAAAATTATAAAGCCAAGTTTTCTTTACAGTAAAAATTCTAAAACGTCGATAGTTTCCAGTTCCTAAATTTGCCAAGAATTTTGTAAAACGTAGAGAAAATTAGAGTATTATTTTGGTTAGAAGTCAAGAAAACTTGGTAAGAAATTTATTAAGTATTTTAAATTGTATTGGAACCCCGTTTATACTTCATTTTGCGTGTTTAAGCTTCATTCGGTTTTCTCATTTCTCAGACCATTGATCGTTTAACTAATCTATTATGGATAAGCCCGTTTTGAGAGATTTCATCGATGACCAGTAAGTTTTTTGCCGTTACTAAATTTCAAATAAATATGTTTTCCCGTTATAATGATGTATTTTTCTTTATTTATTATCAGATTAGAAAATTTAAATAAAACTACATTCGTATTATTGTTGAACAATGTAAGTGCGTGTAACTTTTTTAACCCTTCATTTAATGCATTACATCTTAAATATCGTAGTTCCATACATAATTAATCAAAAATGTCTTGATTAGAATCAAGACCTGAAAAGTATCGATAAGACTGAGGTTATCACTTGACTGAAGGATCAGATATTAATTTTTCTTTTTAATTGAAACTTAAAGGCATGCTTAAGAAAAAACAACGTTCCATTACCGTTTTCCGTTGAAATAACTTATTTTACTGGTAATCAATTTCAAAAATTTACTTATCTCGGCTTTTCGACCACAATTCCATTCCCCGAAAACATTTTATCATTACATTAATTACTTTTGAGAGAGTACGTGTATGGTTTTGCGTTTTAAAAAGGTTCCTTAAGACATTACATCCCCATTCGTCCTGGCACGCTTTGCAGTGGAACATTTTATTTATTCTAAAAGAAATGGCGGTAAATTCAATAGGGACAGTAAGATTTTTACTCGCGGTTTTGCAAAATGATGTAATATCAAGTGTACTTTAGTCAACCGTCGTATTGTTCTTTCTCATAGTTCAGGGCATGATCATTGTTACTCCGCAATTTCTCTCTTTAGTTTCTAACAATGGTTAGAGACTATTTGATATGGCATGTAACAACGTTATATACATTTGTAAATTCTAAGTAGCACAAAAGGAAAAAGAATCCAATTTTTTTATATTTTGGTTTGAAATAAATAAACTCATGATAGTAGTTATAAAGAACTGAAACTCAAGGGAATGACACCGGTAATGAGCAGCAAAATGAGAGGAAAGTTTGCTTCAGGTTACCAGAGGGAGATGGTAGTGAAAATAGTAATCTGGAATTTTGTTCCTTCAAATCTTAATATAATCATGAAAAATTCAAGTGAGGTGAAAGATTGATTTGGCGTGAACGAGTGGTCCGTGAAAATAGCAGATAACAGCGAAAAAATTCCCTTGGATCATAGCCCACTCGATCCATGCTCACGGAAGAAAGCTGCTCGCGCTATAGTCTCGAAAGGGTTATATGGAGCTTTTAACTATTTAAAGGCTGTTTTCATGGCTAAACAGACCACTATTACAGTTTTTCTTGTTGTTTTATAGCTTATTTTGACACGGTATCTCCCAAAAGTAATTAATTTTACTGTAACAATGTAATGATAAAATGTTTTCGGGGAATGGAATTGTGGTCGAAAAGCCGAGATAAGTAAATTTTTGAAATTGATTACCAGTAAAATAAGTTATTTCAACGGAAAACGGTAATGGAACGTTGTTTTTTCTTAAGCATGCCTTTAAGTTTCAATTAAAAAGAAAAATTAATATCTGATCCTTCAGTCAAGTGATAACCTCAGTCTTATCGATACTTTTCAGGTCTTGATTCTAATCAAGACATTTTTGATTAATATCTGTTCCTTCAGTCTTCATTTTAATTAAGATTGTTAAGAAACTGTTTTACATTTTCAAAATCTGCACTAAGCAGAAACATATATAAAGGTGACCGTAACTTTAGCTCAATCAAACATTTATTTGTAATGATACTTCAAAAACAAAAACTTAAATCATTAGAAGTTTGTAGTCTTATGATAATTAACGTAATACAATTTTTTACAATCGTTTATTCAAACGCGAGGCGCTCCCCTAAAAATTCCAGAAATAGGACCAAATTGAAAATTTTACACAATTTTTAAAAACGCTGATTTATGTCCGTTTAAGCTTTAGCTCAAAATTTTCATAAGCCCAATATGAAATTCGGATATCCTTAAAACTTCACAAAGACGATCCGTGATTGTCAATTTCAAACTTTTTGTAGCATTAACTATCGTCTGTTTGATATTAAGCTTAAAACCTTAAACACAATATAGCCAGGGCTACCCTAAAAGTCCACAAAGATGTTTCAAGATTGCTAATACGCCTAAAAAGTACCCTCTTCAAAATATGTAGGCGGAGAAAAGAGAGCGTGATCGAGTGGGCTATGCTAGTGGGAATTTGGGTAGGAAGTCGCGGAGGTTGGGAGTGACTTGGGACTCCAGGCATAGCCCATTCCATCACGCACTCGACAACGCAAAGCAACTCGCGCCAGCGTGTGAAATAAGGCGGTGACACAGGACAAATGAACAGTATAAAAATTGCTTGGTCCAGTCCAAAAATTAAATCGGAGGAACAGTGGTCCACGAGACTACTAAGAAAATTGAAGGGAAACTAGAGTCCACACATTAAAATAATAATATTTTAATTATCCACTTCTTTAGTTTAGCAGACGACGTGCTCTGGTCAATGGTCACGGACCAGTTTATTTATTGCAAGTCAGGACTCGGGAGGGTCGCTGGCCTAATGTCCAGTTTAAAAAAATCCTTATTTCCCACCCTGCGATGTGTTGCGCGTGATCGAGTAGGCTATGCTCAGAGAAAAAGAAATCTTCACTTCAGTCATAGCCCACTCGAGCAGCCGCAGTGCAGCGTCCAGTAGCGCGGATCGAGTGGGCTATGCTTCAGTTGGGAGTCCTGGGAATGAAATAAGCACAGAACACTGGACATTGTGCAATAAAATTTTATAATGTCCCATAAATATTTTAAACACTAAGGGGGTCACTGGACAGTTGACCAGTAAATTTTTCCGAAGTTCTGATAGTTTGATTTTGAAGACGCGGCACAATTTTTGCGCACTCCAGTGGACAATGTCCTATAAATTTTCCAGTCAAACAGGGGGTCGCTGGACACACGTCCTATATATATTCTACCCTGATTTGAGCAAATTAGATATCGGTATCCTGAATTAACTAGCGCTACTGTTACCTATGTTGACGATAGCGCGTCATCGAGTAGGTTATGCTCCGGGCAAAAGAAATCTTCACTTCAGTTCAGCGTGGGAAATAAGGCGGTGGCACAGGTCAAATGACCAGTTAAAAATTAAATCGGAGGGGGTCAGTGGTCTACGGGACCACAAAGAAAATTCTAGGGTATTAAACCAGGGTCCAGACATTATCTCAACTATTTAAATTCCACTTCATTAGTTTACCAGACAACGCGCCCTGGTCAATGGTCATAGACCAGTATATTTATTCCAGGCTGGCCCAATGTCTAGTTTGAAAAAAAATCCTTATTTCCCACCCTGCTTCTGTTGGGAGTCCTGGGGCCATGCATATGACAAAGATTCATTTCTTATAAGCGAGAATGGCCAACTTTGTTGTGTAAGAGACAGCCTGGCAGCCCGGTATTTGTTTACTACTAACCTGTCAGGTTAGAAGTTAATACAGCCCTTTGAATTTAAATAATTAGAAATGAGAAATGTCAGACAACACATTTTCAGGTTACCCTGATACTGTTATCCAGACTTTCCCTCTAATATATTTTCCCTGACCTTTAAAAAGGTCCATTTTCACTTTCCCAGACTTTTACCTGACTTTTCAGGCCCATTTTCAATTTTCCAAACTTGTCCCAGACTTTTCAGGCCCATTTTCAATTTTCCAAACTTGTCCCAGACGTTTTAGGCCCATTTTCAATTTTCCAGACTTGTCCCAGACTTTTCAGGCACATTTTCAATTTCCCAGACTTGTCCCAGACTTTTCAGGCCCATTTTCAATTTCCCAGACTTGTCCCTGACTTTTGAGGCCCATTTTCAATTTTCCAAACTTGTCCCAGACGTCTTAGGCCCATTTTCAATTTTCCAGACTTGTCCCAGACTTTTCAGGCCCATTTTCAATTTCCCAGACTTGTCCCAGACTTTTCAGGCCCATTTTCAATTTCCCAGACTTGTCCCTGACTTTTGAGGCCCATTTTCAATTTTCCAAACTTGTCCCAGACGTTTTAGGCCCATTTTCAATTTTCCAGACTTTTCCCTGACTTTGCAGGCCCATTTTCAATTTTCCAGACTTTTCCCTGACTTTTCAGGCTCATTTTCAATTTCCCAGACTTGTCCCTGACTTTTGAGGCCCATTTTCAATTTTCCAAACTTGTCCCAGACTTTTGAGGCCCATTTTCAATTTTCCAAACTTGTCCCAGACTTTTTAGGCCCATTTTCAATTTCCCAGACTTTTTAGGACCATTTTCAATTTTCCAAACTTGTCCCAGACTTTTCAGGCCCATTTTCAATTTTCCAAACTTGTCCCAGACGTTTTAGGCCCATTTTCAATTTTCCAGACTTGTCCCAGACTTTTCAGGCACATTTTCAATTTCCCAGACTTGTCCCAGACTTTTCAGGCACATTTTCAATTTCCCAGACTTGTCCCTGACTTTTGAGGCCCATTTTCAATTTTCCAAACTTGTCCCAGACGTCTTAGGCCCATTTTCAATTTTCCAGACTTGTCCCAGACTTTTCAGGCCCATTTTCAATTTCCCAGACTTGTCCCAGACTTTTCAGGCCCATTTTCAATTTCCCAGACTTGTCCCTGACTTTTGAGGCCCATTTTCAATTTTCCAAACTTGTCCCAGACGTTTTAGGCCCATTTTCAATTTTCCAGACTTTTCCCTGACTTTTCAGGCCCATTTTCAATTTTCCAGACTTTTCCCTGACTTTTCAGGCTCATTTTCAATTTCCCAGACTTGTCCCTGACTTTTGAGGCCCATTTTCAATTTTCCAAACTTGTCCCAGACTTTTTAGGCCCATTTTCAATTTCCCAGACTTTTTAGGACCATTTTCAATTTTCCAAACTTGTCCCAGACTTTTCAGGCCCATTTTCAATTTTCCAAACTTGTCCCAGACGTTTTAGGCCCATTTTCAATTTTCCAGACTTGTCCCAGACTTTTCAGGCACATTTTCAATTTCCCAGACTTGTCCCAGACTTTTCAGGCACATTTTCAATTTCCCAGACTTGTCCCTGACTTTTGAGGCCCATTTTCAATTTTCCAAACTTGTCCCAGACGTCTTAGGCCCATTTTCAATTTTCCAGACTTGTCCCAGACTTTTCAGGCCCATTTTCAATTTCCCAGACTTGTCCCAGACTTTTCAGGCCCATTTTTAATTTCCCAGACTTGTCCCTGACTTTTGAGGCCCATTTTCAATTTTCCAAACTTGTCCCAGACGTTTTAGGCCCATTTTCAATTTTCCAGACTTTTCCCTGACTTTTCAGGCCCATTTTCAATTTTCCAGACTTTTCCCTGACTTTTCAGGCTCATTTTCAATTTCCCAGACTTGTCCCTGACTTTTGAGGCCCATTTTCAATTTTCCAAACTTGTCCCAGACTTTTTAGGCCCATTTTCAATTTCCCAGACTTTTCCCTGACTTTTTTGGCCCATTTTCAATATCCCAGACTTTTCCCTGACTTTTTAGGCCTAATTTCAATCGAAAAAAGTTATTAAATGAATAAATCTATATGGTTTTAATTATGTTGAAATGAAAGCTATTAAATCCATCTCTTTGTCATTCGGCTCCGTTAATTTCTGAAACTTACCAAAAACTAGTGTATTACATATTTAACCAAAAATTTATGTTAATTAACCAAACAAAAAACGTTATGAAATAAAGAGCCTGAGAATGGATCCCCTTAAAACCAGAACCAAGACCTGTGAGTGTTAGTTTGAAACAATTTTTGAAAATGAACACTTTCGTTTCTTTGATATTTACCTACAATAATTTCAGAAACTTTGAAGGCTTAGTTGCAGAACTACTGTAACACTGAACAGTGTGTTACACATTAAACATAAACCAAAATAAATATAATTTTAACTATACATCGTGTTATAAACGCCTTTAAAAAAAAACGCGCCCTCAAAATACAAAAGCTACGTTAGTATGTCGAAAATTAAGAAAACATGTTAGAGAACCAATGAACAGCAATCTTTTGCACGTTTAATACAAAATTTAAATTTAAATAATGCAAATATAGAATGTTATTAAATGAAAGACTATATACAGTTCTGTTTGTCATTATTTCCCTTGAAAAGTTGTCGCTAGCATTCAGCCAGCGGAGGGTTCATCATCAAGGTGTAAAATTTACCACTACAGCTGATTGATGTGTCCTAGCTGTCACAGATAATAATGTAGTAATTAATTGATCTACCAGTAAGATTAATAATTAATTTGAACATACCAACAGTATTCGTATTGTCTAGCTTTTATCTCAACCGAAGTTAATGTTGCCTATTCCTATAACATCAACAGACAACATAACGGCAACGCTACCTTGACCGAGGCTTAACGAAATTAGCTTAGCGAAATTCGTTAATAATAAAATATTCTGTCTGCTTTTAAATTTAAAATTAATTTTAGTAAATTTCATTGACGTTTTTTGTTGTGAAAACAATAAAAATCATACGTAATTAGCCTCCAGTTTAATTCCAAATCCAAAATTTTAATTTTAACCGACAGCTCAAACGCCATGTTTTTCTTGCTTAATATCCCGCTAACGGCGTGAATCACGACACAAACGCCGTAAGTCCAATATAAAAAATGAGGGCTAAAATGCTTGTCTCTAACAGTGGTAAAACGCCGTAATTCCAATACCCAAAACAACGTAAGTCAAAGTATGTGTTAATAATGATAAAAATCAATACTTAAACTTAATTTATCTTAATGAAACTAAGGGAAGGCACATCTATGGACTGTTATCTTTAATTTAAGATGGTTCCCAAACGTAACGAATGAATAGTTTTCTTTATACACGATCCCAATTAAGGTCATTTTTCAATAAAATCCCATGTTATCTCTATGGAACAATATAGTATCTTTCACCAAATGTCTTAATAATTTTATGGATTCTAAAACCACCCTTAACAACTTTTTTCTTTATAGAATTAACTATTAGTTGGATCTCTTTGAAATTTTAACCACAAAATTAGGGCCCGAATTTTAGTTCACTGGCAAAATTTCAAAGCTGCAAACACAATACGAAAAAAGTTACGGTCAATCAAAAAACCCTCCTTTAGCATTAGAGGGAGTATCAGGTCTTATCTAAGAGAGCGACCGCTCTCCTAGAATATGTATAGTAACTTTTTTTCGGTTATTAATTAAAATAATGTAATTTATAATTTCAACAAAAGCTAACAGCTTTTATTGAATTTGAAAACTATTTTTGTATAAAATTTTAATGGTTTTGCCTTAAACGGATAAATCTGGCTAGGATATTTTCTTTTCTAATCGAAAGAGCCCAAAAAATGAATATATCAATTGGAACCATGTTTCAATCTAATATATTAAAAAAGTTACATTAAATAATAATAAGTAATGGCGCGTAAAGAACACTACACAGTAGACTTTCCCACGAGCTTACCTCTATTGGATGAAGACTCCAATTGAAAAACTTCCCGTGCTTGGCGGGAAACTCTACAGTGTTGTGTTCATTTTTCTAACGGTGTACTTGTGGTCACAAAATTAGTTTTAAGTCGATGGGCGTCTTTACGCCTCCAGAGCTCTTCGTGATTGGTTCTCCATCTCACCAGTCTCTGGGTTGGGTTTTTTGTTTCATATTTTGCGGCTGAATAGAGCTATTTCAGTGGGGGAAAAATTTCGTCTGCTACGAAAATTGGGCCTGCCTTTGAGTGTAGGGCGGCCATTTTATGAGGGTTTTCTCTATGGGCAAATAGCATTGGTGACGTAGCCATACCCCACTTGAAGAATTTCGCAGTTTAAGCGTCACTTCAATTAGAGGCGCTTTTCTCTTGTATATTATCTGTTTGTCAATAGCTTTGTTGCAACCCAGGTATAACTATAGATGAGAAATGGAACAATTTTTTATAAATTTGCCATTTCAGCAGTCTGGGTGGAACCACTTAATATTTCGTTACTTTGAGTTATTAGTTAAAACGAACCTTTGTGTGGCACACTTCCCGTGTAAAGACAGTGCCCCATTTTGTTTCACATACATGAACATTTAAAATGTTAAAAATAGAATAGACAAAAGTTTAGATCGTTAATGCTAATTCGTCTGTAAAGCACTTTGCTGTCAAAACACGTCTCAGTCAGGCCATATCGAAACGGTGAAAATATGTTAGCTTCAACAGACTAGGGTATTAAAAGAAAGTAAAAGAAATTAAACTTCGGGTTCTAATGTTATTTCATATAGCGTGTTATATTCCAGGGTATTAATAAGCCATTGCGTGTTTAATTTCGTAAAACTACTTAAGATAAAAACGCATGAAATAAGATTCAGAGCTTAGAACTATAATTAACACCCATACGTCGATAATATTTGGACGTGGAAATAAGGCCGTATTCAATAATGCAACGGTCTTAGACAAGTTAGGTATAAAGATTAATTAAATATTGACTGAAGTACCATGTAAAATACGGTTAAAAATTTATGAAGTAAAATTCTAGAACGTCAATATTTTACGGTCTCTCACTCGTAAATTCGCGAAGGAAAATAGCACTAGTATTTTCGTTTTCCATGTTAGAAGTCAGCAAAATTCGGTAAGGAGTATTTTGAATAATTTAAATAGTATTCAAACCTTTTACTTCATTTTTCATGTTTAAGTTTCATTCGGTTTTCTCATTTTTCAGACAATCGATCGTTTAACTGATCTCTACTTGAGCATAGAATTATGGATAGACCCGTTTTAAGCGACTTCATCGATGAAAAGTAGGTTTTTTATTGCCATTTCTGATTTCAAATGTTTTTTCGTTTTGAATGATATATTTTTTCATTTTATTACAGATATAAAAATTTCAATAAAACTGTACTTGTATTATTGTTGAATAATGTAAGTGCGTGTCAATTTTGTAACCCTTCAATTAATGCCTTTCATAGTCTCAATTATCATTGCCCATGTATTAATGTACAACTGTGTTCGGATTATTAATTAAATTAATGCATATGATCATTCCAACAAATACTCATAACAGCTTTTGTTGAATTTTGGGAACGTTAAATTTGGGGATAGAATTTTTTATTTTTAATCAAAAGAGCGTATAAAATAATGAATATATCAAATGGTACCATGTTTTAATCTAAAATATTTAAAAATATACGAGCAATTAATCTCTCATGGTGACACGTAAAGGACACTACGCGTTATTTTTACCCGTATAGAACTGAGAAGTACCCCTATTGGACCATTACTATCACCTGACGGATTCGTCCAATATAGGTACTTCCCAGTGCTTCCAGGAGATGTCTCGGGCTAGTGTCCTTTATGGAAACATTATTACTCGTATCTTCTTCAATACTGTAGAAAGAAACGTTATTTCCATTCAAAAATTGATTATTTTTTACCGCTTCAATTAATGAGAGAAAATATTCAAATTCGGTGTATCCCTTTGAGTAATCCTGATACTCATTATTTTGCCTAGGAACTAGACGCATTTGGAGAAGAGAATGATTTTGTTACTGGAGTGTGGCATTTTTTATACAAATTCATGAAACACAGGTTAGCAAGTACCTACGCCTTTTTCTTTGCGGCTATTAATTTCACATTCACGTGATGTGTTTTCAGAAATGTAGAGGTTTTCAGCATGAGAGCTAAGGCGGCTTCAACCCTATGTCGCGAAGTAAGTTTCACAGAGCGTTGTCGCTTTTCACCCCTTTATTTTTATTATTTGCGGCATTATTATATAGAATTCAGAATAATATGACAAAGTTTACTTTTTTTTAAAAAAAAAGTTTTTGTGCTGTGATCTGTCTGTTTTTTCACTTTTCGACCAAACTCAGTTAAAAGAGGGTGAAACTCCAGTGATACTGTCATTCTTTGAAGTTCATCTGTTTACGGGAGAACCACCCATGAAACTCGTAACGTCATTATCCTTTCTAAGTTTCGAAAAACGGGTATATTAATTGTTGCAAAGTCTTTTCAAATGAAGTTATTGAGAGCGTTTATTTTCAGCTCGTTTTTTACTTCGTATTGGTAATACTTTTTGTGTGTTCATTAAAATGCTTCGTTTCATGGTTTACAATAAGAAAATTTCAAGAATTGTTGAAAAGATTTAAAATAACTTTTGCAAATAGTAAAAGTCGTAGGAGAAAAACGAATCGAGGATTCAATCGTTATCGAAACGCTTTACCGAAAGAACAAAATATAGTTTCAATTAAGAGCAGCGAGATTAACCTATATATTTGGTTTAATTGTGTATGGCAGACCTTGGGACTGCTGCTCAAACAAAGTAAGGACTATTATCGATTTAATGTATCTCTATTCACCACACAAGTAGAAAATGTCCAAATCTAGTTAATTACCAAGTAACGGAAATAGAAGCAAGTTGGGAAACCAAATTGGACCTCTCCGAGTAGAGACGAGGGATATGTACCCACTTGAGAGCTTTTTCTTAAAAAAATAAATATAATTGATATAGTTCTAGCTAAGTCGTTTTAAGAAAGGTATTTCGTAAAATAATTTTAGACATAGCTATTGTTAACATTAAAATTGTAGCGTTTGACTCTTTAACAATATTTGAGAATTTAGAGTATACAAGTTGGCCGATTCCAAATAAGAGTAAGAAATAGCTCAATTATGTGAACCAATGGTGTAAGTCCTGTCATTAAAATTCTTATAACCGGCTAGATCGCCGCGTAAACTTAACCCTAATTGAATTGAAAAGTTGTTTAATGTGTATAAAAAGAATCATTCAAAGATTCATGATGATAATGGAGTAGAAACCAATAGAGCTCGACATTTTCAATCAATTATCCACAAATTGGTGGATAACCGATTATTTATAAACAAATTTGTGTATTAAAATACGATTTAACATGTAAGTTCTGTGGATAATTTTAGGGTATGGATAAAGATAAAATAAAGTGGATATTGGATAATTGATCGAAAATGCCGAGCTCTAGAAACCAATATTGCTTTCAGTGAACAGCGAACGTGGTCTCTACATAGCAAACACGTTCGCTCCAAATTCCCAAATGTGAACTCGGTGACAGACACTCAGATACGTCAAGTGTAATACCGCTTCGTGACGTGTTCAACACTCGCAGAAGTAAAAAAAAGTAACAAGGTTCACTTGAATCTTCAACCTGGTTTATATAATGCGTTTTGCCGAAGTACAAGCGCTTATTATCATAAGCGACAATGAATGAAATAGTGGTTTTAGTTGGTGAATCACAAGTTTCCTACGCTTTTCTTACTACACATTTCCTGTTATTTCTGTTTGATTTAGCTTCGAATTATTAGAAATTGAGTGATAATCCAGAGTTGAGTTGTATTTAATCAATTTGCAGTGGCAGTTCAAAGTGATCGTCCCAATAATTTCGCCTTTCGTATCGTGTGGTCATCTTGGTTGTTATCAGTTTTGGTTATTACTGTCTTCGTTTCTTGTTACATGAAGAGCGATTTTTCAGTCAAATCATATGACATATTAGAAACAGCTAGTGATCTTTTGAAATATCCAAACATTACCCCGGCTTTAGTTTGGTGTTCCCCAGAAACAAAGTTCTTTTGGACCAAAGTGAGTTTCACTTTCATCAAATTAATTATGAATTACTGCAACAGTTCGCTTTAATTTCTGAAGGACGGAATCCCAGGAATAAGCAGCAAAGACTTTCAAGATTCTTTGTTCCACAAAATGGTGGAAGTTGATCAATACAACAAGACGTTAGTTTTAGATGCGTTGGAAGATCGAAAAATAGCTTTATTTACTCACGTCAGTGATTTGAAACAAAGCGTCAATAGATTTGTCAATAAAGACAAAAATAACGTTAAAGTTAAAATTCGTAAATCAACCAACAGTGTTGAAACATTTCTGGAAGTAGTTAAGATACATCACTTTGACAATGCGTCGAATACTACTGAAAATATACTTCAAGGGTAAGTTCGTGAAGACATTAAGTTCGTAACTGCAGCGTACAGATAATAGATTTATATTTGCAGGATCATGCGAGTTTTCGAAACAAAACCGTTCGACTACTTGAACAGGGATCAAGGTTACATTTTGGATCGCATGTTATGGAATACCCCACCTGAAGAATTTCACAGTTTAAACGTCACTTCAATTAGTGGCGCTTTTCTTTTATACGTTTTCTGTTTCTCAATTGCTTTGTTAAATTTCATTCTTGAATTATTGCTATTTGTACTTTGCAACGCGAAAATTAACTTCTGGTTGCTGTAACTAAACAACAGTTATTTAAATAATGACGGACAATTCCGTTTTTTAACTGCATTATTTGTATTGGAGTTGGTAATTGTACTTGGGGCTCGAACATCTGGATACAACTTCTTTCTATTTAAAATTTTTTATCATGTTACATAGTTGCAAGTTTAAAATGTCAGTATACATTTTATATTAACATTGTTGCTTTTTGTCGCATATGGTTGCAATGCAGGTATAACGAACCGTTGTTAATCCGTGCACAGACAGTGTGCCATTTTGGTTGACATACATAAACATTTATAGAGCTCAGCATTTTCTATCCATTATCCACAAATTGGGGGATAACCGATTATTTATAAACATAGTTGTGGATTATAATACGATTTAACATGTAAGTTCTGTGGATAATTTTCGAGTATGGATAAAGATAAAATAACATGGATAAAGGATAGATAATGCCGAGCTCGAAACATATAAAATATTAAAAATAAAATAGAGAAAAGTTTAGATCGTTATTTCTTATTCGTTTGTAAAGGGCTTGCTGTCAAAACACGTCTCAGTCAGGCCATATCGAAATGGTGAAAACATGTTTTCCACAATAGACATCCCAGTATTAAAACAAATAAAACTAACAATGTTTACGGTTCTAATGTTGCTTAAGAATAATATTATTGCGTGCAGTAATACATTCGAGCTCAATAATATACCATTAGCGTGCTTAATTTCGAAAACCTACAGAAGGTAAAATACCCTGAAAGTGAAATAAGATACACAGCAATAATAAACTCCCTTACGTCGATAGAATTGGGACGTGGAAACAAAGCCGAACTCAGTGTCTCAGTCTTAAACAAGTTCGGTAAAAAATTGTTTAAATATTTACTTGAATTCCATGTACAATACGGTTAAAATTTTATAAAGTAAAATTCTAAAACGTCAATAATGTACGGTTTCCAGTTCTTAAATTCGCGAAGGATTTCGTAAAATGTAGAGAAAAATACCAGTATCATCGATGTGAGAAGTCAACAAAATTTGGTAAGAAATTTTTAAAATATTTTAAATTGTATTTGAACCCCGTTTCATTTCAATTTTCGTGTTTTTATGTTTCATTCGTTTTTCTCACTTCGCAGACCAAGACGATTGGTCTTTTAATTAATCTATTATGGATAAGGCAGTTTTAAGTAAAACAATTGATGAGCAGTAGGGTTTTTATACGTTTCTAATTTCAATTATGTTTCCACGATTTCATTATTATAACTTTTCATTTTATTTCAGATTTCTAAGTCTAAATAAAACAAAAGTCTTATTATTATTGAGAAGTGTAAGCGTGTATCACTCATTGAACCCTTCATTGAATGCATTAGATTATCTTAATTATCATTGCGATAATTAATTAAATAAATGAATTCTATTTATTCAACAAAAACTTTAAACAGATTTAGTGGAATTTTGGCAACTTTATTTTTGCTTAAACATTGGATTTTTTTGCCTTAAAGAGATACCCGGGATAGAATTTTTCCTCTAAATCGAAATAGCATAAAAAATAATGAATATAGCAATTGTAACCTTAACGGCCCATTATGGACACTAAAGGTTACACTCTAAGAAATCGAAGTGTTAAAAATGTGTTAAAAGGGTGTAAATTTAGAATACTCTTTTTTTTACACCGTAAAAACACCCAAAAGAGAGTTTTTATTACCTTGAGTTTTTGTGGCCAATTTAAAGAGTAAGTAAAGACATTTTCCTGGAAAGGTTAATTCCTTCATTTTTGGTAAATATGAAAAGAAAAATGTTCATTTCTAAAGTTTTATAAAAATCCGACGAGCGGTTATTGAATTATAATGAAAACAAAACGAGATTTAGAAAAATCACCTTTTGTAAACATTGAACACGTGCAATATAGATCTGACGTCAAGAGAGGTGGCTCCGTTATTGGCTGGTATAATGCATTGGTTTGTTATGGGAAGGCGTGTCTAATTCAGTCCCTCTAAGATAATATTTCTGACTGGATACTACCAAATACTACCGCGGCTAGTGAAAAAACTCCCAGACCGCTTCGGTTTCCTACTAAACCTCAAAGGAGACTGGCTGCACTGGCAGTCTAGCACTATTAGTAGGAGGCGAGATACTAACTGGTGGGAAAATATGGAAAGAAAAGTACCAATTTTACTACTATCAGAGCGGTCTAGATCCCTAAGCTATGACGTCAGACCGCAGAGACAAATTCAATTCTATTTGGCGGCAATTTTAGCACCTCTTTTTTATCAATATTTGAAGTTAATTTTTAAATATTTAGAGGTGGATTTTTGGTGAAAATTTATTTTATTCTGAATGAGGACGTTGAAATCTATAGAAATGTATGATTTCTATAGAAATTTAAGAAGTAGTCAAAATGTCTTTACTTACTCTTTTAGGTGTAAATACAGTGTAAAGTAACACTTTAAAAACACCCTTTGAAATTAAACATGGAAATTTATAATATGGCTGGTTTCTTAAATAAGGTCTTTTATTTCCATTAATGTTTGAATATTAGAGTAAAAAATTATTTTTTTCACATTTATTTAAAGATGATATTCATGAAAGAACATATTTTTCCTTTAAATAAATAACTAAGAAATTGGTAATCAGGCGGTATTGTACCATTATAAAACACTACTAAACGTGTTAGGCGACACTCTTACAGGTGTTAGGCGACACTCTTAAAGGTGTTATGCGACACTCTTAAAGGTGTTATGCGACACTCTTAAAGGTGTTATGCGACACTCTTAAAGGTGTTATGCGACACTCTTAAAGGTGTTATGCGACACTCTTAAAGGTGTTATGTGACACTCTGAGAGGTGTTAAGCGACATTCTGAAAGATGTTATGCAACACTCTTAAAGGTGTTATGCAACACTCTTAAAGGTGTTAAGCGACACTCTTAAAGGTGTTATGCGACACTCTGAAAGGTGTTAAGCGACACTCTGAAAGGTGTTATGCGACACTCTGAAAGGTGTTAAGCGACACTCTGAAAGGTGTTAAGCGACATTCTGAAAGATGTTATGCGACACTCTTAAATGTGTTATGCGAAACTCTTAAAGGTGTTATGCGAAACTCTTAAAGGTGTTATGCGACACTCTTAAAGGTGTTAAGCGACACTCTGAAAGGTGTTAAGCGACACTCTGAAAGGTGTTATGCGACACTCTTAAAGGTGTTATGCGACACTCTTAAAGGTGTTATGCGACACTCCGAGAGGTGTTATGCGACACTCCGAGAGGTGTTAAGCGACATTCTGAAAGATGTTATGCGACACTCTTAAATGTGTTATGCGACACTCTTAAAGGTGTTATGCGACACTCTTAAAGGTGTTATGCGACACTCTTAAAGGTGCTAAGCGACGCTCTTAAAGGTGTTATGCGACACTCTTAAAGGTTTCATGGGACACTCTTAAAGATTTTATGCGACACTCTTAAAGGTGTTATGCGACACTCTTAAAGGTGTTATGCGACACTCTTAGAGGTTTCATGGGACACTCTTAAAGATTTTATGCGACACTCTTAAAGGTGTTATGCGACACTCTTAAAGGTGTTATGCGACACTCTTAAAGGTGTTATGCGACACTCTTAAAGGTGTTATGCGACACTCTTAAAGGTGTTATGCGACACTCCGAGAGGTGTTATGCGACACTCCGAGAGGTGTTAAGCGACATTCTGAAAGATGTTATGCGACACTCTTAAATGTGTTATGCGACACTCTTAAAGGTGTTATGCGACACTCTTAAAGGTGTTATGCGACACTCTTAAAGGTTTTATGCGACACTCTTATCTTTGACACCCATTGCTTAAAAGTGTTATTAAATCCTTTCAGGGGTGTAAAGGAACAACTGAAACGGTGTCAAACTTCGATCCATATAAACTTATTTTAAAGGTGTTAAAGAACACTCCAATTTCTTAGAGTGTGTAATTTAACACCCTTTGGGTTGTAAACCAACACTGGAAATGGTGTTGAATTTAGCACCATCAAAAAGAGTTAAAAAGGTGTAAACTTACACCTCTATTTCTTAGAGTGTACGTTTTCCCGCTAAGCACTGGAAAGTACCCATATTGGACACTTAGTACCCAATACTACTGATACTACCCAGTGCTTCGCGTGAAAACCAAGCACGTGGTGTCCATTACGGTAACATTATTGCTCGTATCTTCTTTAACTTGTAGATTGAAACATTAAATTATTAAATTAGTTTTTAAACGCTTTTTCGATTAAAGAGGCAAAATATTCTATCCCAGTATATCCCTTTGAGCAATTCCGATAATCATTATTTTGCTTAGGAACTTGACGGATTTGGTACCAAGAATGATTTTTCGACTGGCGTGTGGCATTTCGTATACAAATTCTTAAAATGCCGGTTAGCAAGTACCTAGACCTATTTTGCCACTATAAATTTAACATTCACGTTATGTATTTTTTCAGAAATATAGAGGTTTTTAGCATGGATGTTAATGACGGTTTTGGATTTTGTAGCGAAGTAAGACTCACAGAGGGTGGTCATCCTTCACTTTATAAAAACTTCTTATTTGAATGGTTGTCGTTCTTTCACAAATTTCCCATAATATGACAAAATTTATGTTTTTTAAAACCAGATTTTGTGCTGTTATCTTTCGGGGTTTTCACTTCGCGGTCAAATTGAGTTAAAAAATGAAACTTTAGTGATATTTTCATTCTTCGAAGTTCATCTGTTTACGGGAGAACCACCAATGAAACTAGTAACATCATTATCCTTTCTAAGTTTCGAAATGCGGGTATATTAATTGTTGCAAAGTTTTCTCAAATCAAGTCACTGAGATAGTTTGATTTCAGCTCGTTGGTTACTTCACATTAGTAATACTTTTTGTGTCTTCATTGAAATGCTTCGTTTCTTGGTTTACAATAAGAAAGTTTCAAAAATTGTTGAAAAGATTTAATATAACTTTTGCAAATAGCAAAAGTTGTAGGAGAAATACGAATCGAGGATTCAATCGTCATCGAAGCGCTTTAATGAAAGAACAAAATATAGTTTTGATTAAAAGGAGGGAGTTTAACCTTTATATTTGGTTTAATTGTGCATGGCAGACCTTGGCATTGCTGCTCAAACAAGGTAAGTGAAATTGTTTGCAATTCTCTAACTTTTTGAACGAGTTATCACAAGTGAAAACTAGGTAGTTAAGTTAAAATTTTATTGTTTCTTATTTTCTCGAAAGTGATAACTTTACAAAAGTGTTAAATTGGTCGGTAGGTTATCGCTTGCTTTATAACTAAAGACAGTAAAATTATATCACCACTTTTCGTTCGCGGTTTGATGACAGCTAAGACTAATCACCTACTTAGATATCGCGCACTCATAGATGGCACGAGGTTGACACCAACCCTTTAGACGATAGTTATCACTTACGATAACTCGTTTAAAAAGTTAGAAAATTGCTACATTATAGATTTAATGAGTCTCAATATGGCACACGGAAAAGACGTCCAATGCCAATTAATTACGAAGCATCGCAGATAGAAAAAACATCGACAATAAGCTTCACTTTAATCCTCAACCTGGCTAATGTAAAGAGGTTTGCCGGCGCATGCTTGTGTCCATAAGCGACAATGAAAACAACAATGATTTTTAATTGGCATTCCTTACTGCAAGCTTTTTGTTATTTCTGTTTCCCTTTGCTTCAAATTGGTTACAAACTCGAGTTGACTTAATTGTGTTTAATGAATTGCAGCGGCAGTTCAAAGTGATCGACCCAATAACTTCGCCTTTCGCATCGTGTGGTCGTCTTGGTTGCTAGTGGTTTTGGTTATTACTGTCTTCGTTTCTAGTTACATGAAGAGCGACTTTTCTGTCAAATCATATGACATAATTGAGACAACTAGTGATCTTTTGAAATATCCAAACATAACCCCGGCTTTAGTTAGGGATTCCCCAGAAACTATTTTCTTTTGGACTAAAGTGAGTTTCACTTTCAAACAATTTCATCTATGAATTACGGTAAACGTTTGTTTTTTCTTCAAAAAGTATGGAATACCAGGAATTAGCAGCAAAGACTTTCAAGATTCCTTGTTCAAAAAAATGGTGAAAGTTGACCAGTACGAAAAGAATCAAATTCTAGATGGACTACAATATCGAAAAATTGCTTTATTTACACACGTCAGTGATTTGAAACAAAGCGTCAATGAATTTGTCAAAAAAGACAAAAATAACCTTAAAGTTAAAATTCGGAAATCAACCAACAGTGTCGAAACATTTCTGGAAGTTGTTTGGATAAATCGCTTTGATAACCCCTCGAATACTACTGAAAATATACTTCAAGGGTAAGTTCGTGAAGTCATTAAGTTCGTAATTGCAGCATATAGTGAATAGATTTCTATTTGAAGGATCATGAGAGTTTTCGAGACCAAACCGTTCAACTATATGAACAGGGATCAAGGTTACATCTTGGATCGCATGTTATGGAATACCCCACCTGAAGAATTTCACAGTTTAAACGTCGCTTCAATTAGTGGCGCTTTTCTCTTATATGTTTTCTGTTTGGCAATTGCTTTGTTAAATTTCATCCTCGAATTATTTCTATTTGTACTTTGCAACACGAAAATTAACTTCTGGTTGCTGTAAACCGTTATTGAAATGATGACCGAAAGCCGCAATTATTGGTACGGGATATGAACAAGATTTAATCCGTACTATTTGAAACGGAGTTTTTCTTTACATCTCGATAGCACTTTTCTCAATTTAAAAATTGCATCGAGTGCAATATACATAATTCTTTTAACACTCGTTTTCAATTTTTAAATTCCTCTTGCTCTACAAAAAGGTCAGGTAAAACTTGAGTAAATTAATATTAAATTACTCTCTTTTTTTAAATTTAATGTTTGAAATTATAATTGACTTTGTTTAATTGCAAACTTATAATGTTTGGTATGGATTTTAAATTAAAGTTGCTATGATAGCGATTATGAAAATAAAAAACTTGGGGCGAAAGAAGAGCTTATTAAATAATAAATATTCATACTTTGACTAAATCGCCCTTTTTCGGGGTGCGCTGCATGCTATTAAACATGTGACATAAATGTTAGCACATGAATGTTTTCAACCAAAGGCTAAAGCTATGGCTCAATGTTCTTATTAGTAACAGTTAATGTATACAATATAGATGTTAAAAGATAAATTTAAGCGTAAATGTATTTTAAGAATCTCGCACGTTATCAAAAACCATATCTTCAAGTGACATTTTAAATCGAGCAATCGCGGTTACTTTCATTTGAAATGATATATTAGACCTTTTTTTCTTCAATTCACGTCGTTTAATATTGTAGAAAGAAACATAGTTCTTATTGATATATTTATTGTTTTAAACGCTCTTTCGAATAAGAAAGAAAATATTCTGGGTCGAAGTATCCCTTTAAGACAGAACATTGACGGGTATGTGGACGAAATTATATTAGCGAGGGCTTCAAAGTTACCAGTCCTACAACAAAATTGGTCCGTATTGTTTGGAGCCATTTCTTAATTTACCTTTTCGTTGTCCACATATCCATCAATATTGCGTCTTAAGTAAACAAGTTATTTAACACACAAGACTATTTTACCCCCAACTTTTGAAAAGGGTCTATTGTGTCGTACCCAAAATGGGATATTGACAAGGCTTGCCAAAGGTGAACTTGTTGTACAATTCTTAAGCTGAGAAATTATTACTATTTCTGAAAAATAAACTTCGGAAGTGTATTGATCAGCATCGTGTCTGGATTTTGTAAGCGCGTATGGATACAAATAAAGATCGTAATCCGATTGGTTCTGGAATGAATCGGTTTTGGTCAAATTATTTGATTATCATTTCCCCATAACCATAGTACAAATTCACGAAAAAGAAATAGCACAGATTTTTCTGACTAAGTTTACGTACCTTCGCGGACAAGGGCACAAAAGACTAGCTAGGTTAACACATTCGCAATATTAGTTAAAAACGGTAATCATCAATAATTAAATAAGTAATAAAATTTGCGTCGCGGCATAAGGTTGGCTAACATACTTGAATCTACTAGCCATTGCTTGAACGAGGTCAGTTATGGGTCCAGTTTCGCCTTTTAAATAGCTCACTTGATTTGTTCTAAACTTGTAGTAAACAAGAGGCTTGTACTTTGAAAGTGAATTTAAGTTTTTCAAAAATTCAGTAACACAGGATAATATAGATTTGGAATCTTTAAGAGGCCATAGACCCTATAGTAATATCTGATTGAAGGTAAAGGGAAGGGCATAAACTTGTTTAATCAGCCATCTTTTCTTTTCTCGCTTTTCATTGGCTATTCACGTTTATGAGACAACCTTGGACAATAGGTTTACTCCTTTAGAACCCGCAAAGATAATCTGTTTACATTAGGTTTCGGCGCTCATAGGTCGCGGTAGTAACATCGCAGATCGTTAGCTACGTTAATGTGACGTGGTTTCTAAGTTCAAATACATTAATGATGACGGCAGAGTTGACGGTTTCTACATCTAATTCAAGCAGAATGGCCAGAAAATGAAAGTAGAAGAAATCTATGTATTCCGGCCTGACATTACTCTAGCAAATGAATGAAGTTTGCCATTTCAACAGTTTGGGTGCAACCACTAAATATTTCATTATTTTGAGTTATTAGTCCAAACGAACAATTGTGCAGTACCTAAACATTTTCAATATTAAAAATAAAATGGAGAAAATTTAGATCGTTATTTGTAATTCGTTTGTAAAGTGCTTTGCTGTCAAAACACGTCTCAGTAAGGCAATATCGAAATAGGGAAAATATGTTACCCACAAATGGCTTCAGTATTAAAAAAAAACCCCATTATATAGGGTTCTAATGTTGTTTAATAATAATATTGTAGCGTGCAATAATATATTCGAGCTTAATAATAAACCATTTGCGTGTTTAATTTCGAAAACCTACAGAAGGTAAAATTCCTTGAAAGCGAAATAAGATACACAGCGTCGCACAATAATAAACTCCCTTACGTCGATAGAATTTGGATTCGGAAACAAAGCCACATTCAATGTCTCTGTCTTAAACAAGTTCGGTTAAAAATTGTTTAACTGCTTACTGGAATTTCATGTAAAATACGGTTAAAATGTTATATAGTAAAATTCTATAACGTCAATAATGTACGGTTTCCAGTTCTAAAATTCGCGAAGAATTTCGTAAAATTTAGAGAAAAGTACAAGTATCATCGATGTGAGAAGTCAACAAAATTCGGTAAGGAATTTTTAAAATATTTTTAATTGTATTAGAACCCTGTTTTTATTTTAATTTGCGTGTTTTTATGTTTCATTCTTTTTTTCTCATTTCGCAGACAAAGACGATTGATCTTTTAACTAATCTATTATGGATAAGCCAGTTTTGAGTATAACATTTGATGAGCAGTAGGGTTTTTTTTTCGTTTCAAATATGTTTCCACAATTTCATTGATATAACTTTTCATTTTATTTCAGATTTCTAAGTCTAAATAAAACAAAAGTCTTATTATTATTGAGGAGTGTAAGCGTGTGTCATTTTTTAACCCTTCATTGAATGCATTACATTATCTTAATTATCAACGCGGAAGTGTAATTAATACCGTTCTCCGGTTATTAATTAAATAAATGAATTCTATTTATTCAACAAAAACTTTTAACAGATTTAGTGGTATTTTGGTTACGTTATTTTTGCATAAATGGTTTTGCCTAAAAGAGATACCCGAGATAGAATTTTTCCTATAAATCGAAATAGCATAAAAAATAATGAATATATCAATTGAAACCATCTTTCTATCTAAAATACTGAAGATACTAGCAAATACGCTTCCGTAATGGCCCGTTATGGACACTAGGTGTTACGTTTTCCCGCTAAACACTGGAAAGTACCCGAGGGGTCGGACGTTTTGAAAAAAGTGTACGGGATTTCGAAATCCAATTTGATTTCTTCGGATTTCGTTTGATTTCATCGGATTTCGTTTGATTTCGTCGGATTTTGTTTGATTTCGTCGGATTTTGTTTGATTTCAGAATTCGATAAAATCCAATGGATTTCATCGAATTTTGAGATTTTTCCCGTGATTTCGTCGGATTTTGCTATTTTTACCGTGTTTTCGACGGATTTTGTTTGATTTCAGAATTCGATAAAATCCAATGGATTTCATCGAATTTTGAGATTTTTCCCGTGATTTCGTCGGATTTTGCTATTTTTACCGTGTTTTCGACGGATTTTGCGATATTTCCCTTGATTTCTTTGAGTTCTGAGGTTTTTCGCGTGATTTCCTCGGATTTTGAGATTTTCCCCGTGATTTCGTGATTTCTTTTGATTTTGGACTTCGTGAATTTTCTAATGGATTTCACGATTTCTTTACTGATTTTGTTTCTGATTTTGTGATTTCGCTTCTGATTTCGTGATTTCTTTGTTGATTTTGTGATTTTTTTTACTGATTTTGTGATTTCTTTGTTGATTTTGTGATTTTTTTTACTGATTTTGTGATTTCTTTGTTGATTTTGTGATTTTTTTACTGATTTTGTGATTTCTTTACTGATTTTATGATTTCTTTGCTGATTTCGGATTTTTTATTTGATTTCGGAATCAGCCTTGATTTCGGATTTCTTAAATTGGATTTCACGGGTAGCGTACGGGATTTCATGAATGTTCGACCCCTCGAAAGTACCCCTTTTAGACATCTAGTACCACATGACGGATTCGTCCAATACTGATACTCCCCAGTGTTTTGCTAGAAAACCAAGCGCGTGGTGTTCATTGTGGTAACATTATTGCTCGTTTCTTCTTTAATCTTGTAGATAGAAACATTAAATTATTAAATTAATTTTTAAACGCTTTTTCGATTAAAGAGGCAAAATATTATATCCCAGTATATCCCTTTGAGCAATCCCGATAATCGTTATTTTGCTAAGGATTTTCACGGATTTGGTACCAAGAATGATTTTTCGACTGGCGTGTGGCATTTCGTATATAATTTCTTAAAATACCGGTTAGCAAGTATCTAGACCTTTTTTTTGCCACTATGAATTTAACATTCACGTTATGTATTTTCAGAAATATAGAGGTTTTTAGCATGAATGCTTATGGCGGTTTAGAATTTTGTAGCGAAGTAAGACGCAAAGAGGGTGGTCATTCTTCACTTAATAAAAACTCCTTAGTTGAATTCCCCATAATATGACAAAATTTACGTTTTTTTAAACCAGATTTTGTGCTGTGATCTTTCGGGCTTTTCTCTTCGCAGTCAAATTAAGTTAGAAGATCAAACTTTAGTGATATTTTCAATCTTCGAAGTTCATCTGTTTACGGGAGAACCACCCATGAAATTAGTAACATCATTATCCTTTCTAAGTTTCGAAATGCGGGTATATTAATTGTTGCAAAGTTTTCTCAAGTAAAGTCATTGAGAGCGTTTATTTTCAGCTCGTTGGTTACTTCACATTAGTAATACTTTTTGTGTCTTCATTAAAATGCTTCATGTCTTGGTTTACAATAAGAAAGTTTCAAAAATTGTTGAAATTTATAAAGTTTTCAAATAGCAAGAGTCGTAGGAGAGAAACGAATCGAAGATTCAATCGTCATCGAAACGCTTTACCGAAAGAACAAAATATAGATTTGATTAAAAGGAGGGAGTTTAACCTATATATTTGGTTTAATTGTGTATGGCAGACCTTGGTATTGCTGCTCAAACAATGTAAGTGCCATTGTGGGCAATTCTCTCTAAGTGAATACTAGGTGGTTAAGTTGGGAAGCTTTCACATGAGCAGTTCCCTTATGAGCGGATTTCATAATAGCGGTCCTCATAACAACAGTTCTCTAAATAGCGGTTCCCGAAATGGCAGTTTACCCATTACAGCAATTACCGATACAGCGGATCTCGTAAACGCGGCGTACCGTTACAGCAGTTCTCTAAAGAGCGGAAAAACAGATATGCGAAAGGCCATAGTTATATATGAACTCAAAAAGAACTAGCTCAGATATGGATAATTTGGTTAGGTTAAAGTTGAATTTTTCAACTAAATAGTATTAGGTCAGGTTAGGTTAGGTTTTGTTTCGTTTGGTTAGACTTAGGTTAGTAATATTTTGGAAATGGTGTAACAATGTTACGCTTTTTCCAAAATATTACTGTTTACAATTATCTACTTCCGAAATAAAATAACCTTTTATTTATTGTAAACTGATAACAGCCTGAAGAATAGAACAATATTTAAATGCCTTTTTAAAAGAAAATCATAAACTTGATCCGTTAGTAGGTCACATTACTGATTAAATGATCACAGAAAAAGGTAGTTTTTGAAACCAACAATACAATTACTGTATTTATAAGAAATGCGCAAAAATTAACACAAACACCGCCATTTCCCAAAATAGCAGCCGCTTTTTCTAAAACCGCACTTTTGAAAAACTCCGCTGTTTTTTTGGAATCGCGGTTGCTATTTCGAGAACTGCTCTATGGGGAACTGCTCATGACACCAATCCTTTAGACGATAGCTATGACTTACGTTAACTCGTTTAAAAAGTTAGAAAATTGTCCCATTTTAGATTTAATGAGTCTCAATATGGCACTTAATTACCAAATAACGCAGATAGAAAAACATTGATAATAAGCTCCACTTTAATCCTCACAATAAGCGACAATGAAAACAACAATTGTTTTTAATTGGCTTTCCTTACTGCAAACTTTCTGTTATTTCTGTTTCCCTTTGCTTCAAATTAGTTAGAAACTCGAGTTGACTTAATTGTGTTTAATGAATTGCAGCGGCAGTTCAAAGTGATCGACCCAATAACTTCGCCTTTCGTATCGTGTGGTCGTCTTGGTTGCTAGTGGTTTTGGTTATTACTGTCTTCGTTTCTAGTTACATGAAGAGCGACTTTTCTGTCAAATCATATGACATAATTGAGACAACTAGTGATCTTTTGAAATATCCAAACATAACCCCGGCTTTAGTTAGGGATTCCCCAGAAACTATTTTCTTTTGGACTAAAGTGAGTTTCACTTTCAAACAATTTCATCTATGAATTACGGTAAACGTTTGTTTTTTCTTCAAAAAGAATGGAATACCAGGAATTAGCAGCAAAGACTTTCAAGATTACTTGTTCAAAAAAATGGTGAAAGTTGACCAGTACGAAAAGAATCAAATTCTAGATGGACTACAATATGGAAAAATTGCTTTATTTACGCATGTCAGTGATTTGAAACAAAGCGTCAATAAATTTTTCGAGAAAGACAAAAATAGCATTAAAGTGAAAATTCGCAAATCAACCAACATTGTCGAAACACTTCTGAAAGTAGTTAACATACATCACTTTGATAACTCCTCAAATACTACTGAAAATATACTTCAAGGGTAAGTTCGTGAAGACATTAAGTTCGTAATTGCAGTATATAGTGAATAGATTTCCATTTGAAGGATAATGAGAGTTTTCGAGACCAAACCGTTCGACTACATGAACAGGGATCAAGGATATATCTTTGATCGCATGTTATGGAAACCCCCGCCTGAAGAATTTCACAGTTTAAACGTCGCTTCAATTAGTGGCGCTTTTCTCTTATATGTTTTCTGTTTGGCAATTGCTTTGTTAAATTTCATCCTTGAATTATTGCTATTTGTACTTTGCAACGCAAAAATTAACTTCTGGTTGCTGTAACCAAACAACCGTTGTTAAAATGATGACCGAAAGCCGCAATTATTGTATGCGATTTAAGCAAGATATAAAGTTTTCATTGGTACTATTTGGATCGGTGCTGTACTTTACATCTCGATAGCACTTTCTTCTATTTAAAAATTGCATCAAGTGCAATAAGGCCTAAAGATCAAAGCGATAAACAGAGTCCTTACTTATGTATATAATTCTTTTAAGACCCGTTTTCTATTTTGAAATTTCTCTTGTTCTACAAAAAAAGTAAGGTAAAATTTGAATAAATTAATATTAAATTACTCTCTTTTTTAAATTTAATGTCTGAAATTATAATTGACTTTGCTTAATTGCAAACTTAAAATGTTTGGTATGGATTTTAAATTAAAGTTGCTATGCAATCATTAAACTTCCAGCTAAGTTCTCAACAGGGGTCGATGGTGTTCCCCCTTTTGTCATCAAGGGTTGCGGGGATATCCTCATACCTCTGTTGGAACATGTTTTTAATTTATCACTTTCAACTGGCATTTTCCCTTCCCTTTGGAAGCAGGCTGTTGTGGTACCCGTATTTAAATCTGGTGCCGCTTGTGACTCCAAGATAGTGCTCGGCATTTTCGATCAATTATCCACTTTATTTTATCTTTATCCATACCCGAAAATTATCCACGGAACTTACATGTTAAATCGTATTATAATCCACAAATTTGTTTATAAATAATCGGTTATCCACCAATTTGTGGATAATTGATCGAAAATGCCGAGCTCTACTCCAAGAATTACCGCCCGATCTCATTATTGTGTGCTCTAGCTAAGGTTTTTGATAAGGTGATGCATACCCACGTCCAGCGTTGGTTTACCATGTTCCCAAATGATTGCCAGCATGGTTTTGTCCCTAGCAAATGCGTGGACACAAATCACGCTGCTTTCATGAACCTCGTCGCCCCTGTGGTTGAGACTCGCGGTCAAGTCGACGTGATTTACTTAGACCTTGCCAAAGCGTTTGACAGAGTTCCTCATAGATTCTTACGAGATAAGTTATTTATTCTTGGCATTAACGGTGTTCTTCTGGATTGGATTTGTAATTATTTGCACAGTCGTACAAACGTAATCAAGTGCAATGGTTCATTGTCTTCGGTAACATATCCAGTCAATTGTGGAGTCCCACAGGGTTCGTCCCTGGGGCCTCTACTTTTTAATATATATTTATATGATCTTCAATTCAAAGTTATTCACTCCAACCTGCTTCAGTTTGCAGATGATAACAAAATTTTTAAAGTAGTCGATTCAGACCACGATAGATTGCTTTTGCAAAGGGATCTCGACGCTGTGGCCCAATGGTGTAAACTTAATAATATACCGATAAATCCTTTAAAATCAGTTCATGTTACCTACACTCGACGCATAAGTAAAGCCATTCTCACTAGTTACATTATTGATAATTCTGTTATACCTATCAAAGATAAGACCAAAGATCTTGGTGTTGTCTTTGATTCAAATCTCCTTTTCTTTGATCATGTTCACGGATGTGTCAATAGATGTAGGCGCACTCTAGGTGTAGTCCTAAAACTTACCCGGAAACTTGGCTCACTTGTACATTTCCGACTATTGTACCTTAGCCTTGTACGATCTCGTGCCGTATTTGGATGGGTTGCTTGGGGTGGCGTTAGTGCCTACCTCTTTGATAAGATTGAACGTATTCAGAGAAAATTTGTTGAATATTGCCACACGTATTTCATACCCAAAGCTCGCTATGACTATTTATTTTTACTAGATATTCTAGCCCTTCCAACTTTGCGCTGTCTCTTAGATCTTTATGAAATCAAATTTGTATATAAACTCCTCCATAACTTTGTTTACTTACCAGCCCTTTTAGAAAAATTAAAATTTCGGGTCTATCGGACATCGCGAAACCGCTCCACCTTTTATTTACCGAAAATTAGCTTAAACCCATTAATTCGAATGCAAAGCACGTGTAACAAATTTACTGAACATTTTGATCTTTTTTCTATTAAATTTTGTGAACTTAAATTTGAATTGTTTAATCTTTAAATGTTATCTCAACTTGCTGTAATTAGCTTCTCTTTCTTAAAATTTTCATGGTTTTTCTATTAATTTTGTGTATTTCACTTTGAATTGTTAATATTTATGTTTTCTCAATTTACTGGTAATAGTTCCTCATTCAGTCACTCTGTAAATTTTGTAAATATTCCATTTATTATTGTTACCTGACATTTTTTTTTTGTTTTTTAATTTGTTCCTTAACTTGCTGTAAATAGTTTCTAAAATATGTATATACCCCTTCCCTGTGTATAATCCCGTGAATCCCCCGTGATTCTTTTTATGCACATTAAACTTCTATTCTATTCTATTCTATGAAAATAAAAAACTTGAGGCGAAAGAAGAACTTATGAAATATTCATACTTTGACTATATCGCCCTTTTTCGGGGTTCGCTCTATGCTATTAAACACGTGACATAAATGTTAGCACATGAATGTTTTCAACCGAATATGTGATGATAGATCCAAAGGCTAAAGCTATAGCTCAATGTTCTTATTAATAACAGTTAATGTATTTACCATATAGATGTTAAAAGATAAATTTAAGCATAAATGTATTTTAAGAATCTCGCACGTTATCAAAAACCATATCTTCAAGTGACATTTTAAATCGAGCAAACGCGGCTACTTTCATTTGAAATGATATACTA
This sequence comes from Phalangium opilio, assembly GCF_054372755.1. Taxonomy (NCBI): domain Eukaryota; kingdom Metazoa; phylum Arthropoda; class Arachnida; order Opiliones; family Phalangiidae; genus Phalangium; species Phalangium opilio. The sequence continues at coordinate 7,491,127 of NW_028324148.1, read as the reverse complement.
AACCTTTTTTTCTTCAATTCATGTCGTTTAAAAGTTGAAATAACATTTTTCACTAAAAGTTCCAATGTAAATACAATTGTTGATATTGTAAGACAAATGATGATAATTAAAGCGTACGAAGTTGCCATGTGTGCCGAGATATCCTCTGATTTATCCAATGTGTTTTTATTTTCAGTAATGCACCTGTCTTCCAACATCCAATATTCTTTTCTAATAGCATCGTCGATTATCCCGGATGCGAAAAAATACCGTATCCTTGAAAGATACAATATTATATTATGATATTGCAAATTTGCGATATTTCTTGCGGTGAAGTTTTAATTCTAGCCAGTTAGAGAGATTATGTATCACTAGTTGAAAATGGAATTTATCTTTGTCGATAGAAAACCAATGTGTACGAGCAAAGAAATTGTAAATAGTATAGCCATGGATATGTACAAGTACTACGTGTTATGGATTCCCATCTTTTACCTTCCATAAGCAATTGCGCTTAGGCGAACGTTCAGCAGAGATAAGACTTCCAACCCCTTTCCCCAACCTTGTTAGGGAGAGAGAAAGTCGAATTTTCTCTTTTTACGCGTAGGCGAAATTTCAAGCATATAACTCCTAAGAAATATAGTTCCTGTCCCAGACAAGACCTAGCTCCTTCCGCTATAATTTAGCGCAACCTCACATACATGAGTGTATCGCATATTTGGTGGCCTGAATTTTTACTTATAGTTGGGAATCCATAAAGCGTAGTATCCATGATATCTCAAGATCATCCAGTACTGTTTAAAGCTGGGTGCACGTTGGGGACGTGAAATAAAGTATATTTTTTTCTTTTCTTTTGTGGTAATTCAAGGTAATTTTCAAGACAATATTTAACCAGTTTCAAAGTACACTGTTTAAAGGTAGACTCACAGATTGGGAAACTACATAAGTATTTTGCTAAGCTCACGACCTATGTAATTTTGGTTGCAACAAAATAATTTTGTTGCTGCTCCGTTTCAGAATAGATGAATCGTAAAATCATTCAAGGTCAATTATTACGGTTTCGTACTTTAGGAATTGCCTGATGATTGATAGTAAGGAAAATCTATCAAATGCACTCTTACATAACCAATCTCTTAGGTATGTGCACTGAACACCCCTGTGTAACGTCGACAAAAACAGTGAAAGCTGTAAGGTGTCCCCAAACAATTTTGCGACTCTCATATTAAGCAGCATAAACCTACATCGTATTAATAGACTCCAGTGCATTTTTATCAATTGTGTCTTTGTTGGTCCAGAGAACATTTCCTTGAGAATGAATATTTGGAGGGCTTCGATAATAAACTGGTCCGTATTCATTTTTTAAAACATCTTTGCAGAAAACCTCTTTGAAGTCTCGCTGATCGTCATGCCAGTGTAAAAATACTAAACGTCCATTTCTGAGCCCAGACGTCAAAAATTCGTATGTGGTTGAATAATACCCGAGCTTTCGCTTTCTCAGTTTCACACCAGTACTACCAGGAATATTCTAAATAAACATTAATATAAAGATAATTAAGGTAAATATATCCATTTCTTTCTTATATTCAAAGTGTTCCTAAGAGGTAGTTATAGGATCGAGGTACAATGTGGGCGATCAATTTTACCACAAGGGAAAGATACCCCTATAAACATGTTATCATCATTAGAGTGCTTTGCTGATGAAAACTTAAATTCAATTAAGAAACTGACAATGCTAATTTAATGAAGCGGTCATCCGTAAAACAGTACTTATCATAACTTGTTTAGGGGCTGTCCCTTGTGACAAAATCGATCATAGAAGTTAAATTTTCGACTCAGAATTGATCGCTCACTGTCCTATAATTACCCTTATTTGGAAAACGCTATATTTTAAGTGTTGATTACTTCTAAAATGTCAGTAATTCCTGGCGAATCTCCTTCATTTATTATCTGAAGGTCTTTAAAATCAAGAATATCACTCAGATGATCAATGTAGTGTCGCGATTTATTGACGAGGTTCAGCAGAATAACTGAATTTAAAATATTGTGAAACAATATCATTGAAATCCACCATACAGAGAGCGATATTTTAGTTGATCTTCCCACCTCACCGTTAAAGGACATGGCTGAAAATCAATTCTATTTTTAACCAAACTAAAACACTCATAATTGCAGAAAAGCCATTACATTGCGCGAATATGCTTTCGAAGTAACTCCAGAAAATCTGATAGCTACGTGTCTTGTAGTTATTCGAAACTCGTTCCATGATGAAACTCAACGAGGCAAGTATTAAAAACGATATAAAAATTGAACATGGTAACTGCAAGTTAATCACGATTAAGAATGACGCGCGGGAATGGCACATGAATTAGACTCTTTTCCGAAGGAGGGGGCTGCGTTTCGTCTGCTTGATATAGAGATACACTTGGCTAGAATTTATCTCTTTTTAATCGAAAGAGCGGTTGAAATGACTAATTTCAGGAATGTATGGAGGGGTTGGAATGGCTAATGCTTTAAACCGAACACAGTTATCTGATTTGTGATCCGAACAGATCACATATCTTTGGTTGACTTCCTATCAGTTATACAGTTGAGAGCCATTTTCACTTCAGATCAGATGCCTTTTTCAGATACACATTCGGATCACATCATATCTGAGATAAAAACGAGATTGTAGACATTTGAAACAGATATCTGTGGCATCGGACGTAGTTTCGGATTAATACATTTCAGAATTTAAACGCTTGAAATGTATTCATAATGCATATACTTGAAAAAAACATCCAGACAAATTGTACATTTGTTGAAGGTTGGATGTCGAGGGATTCCGAATCCCTCTACATCTAACCTATCTCGGAGGGAAACAGTTCAGTTTATTTTCCCAAACAATTGACTTGGTACTAGTAAAGATGTGAGTAGGTATTTTACCGTCCGTAAATTACAGGTAATTTACCAAATGGTAAGAGTTATCAAACATTTTTGAAATTTTTATGCTCAGAGTATACAAACCTCTGGGAGTGAAACCAAGTGTACTAGCCTTCCGGAGACTAAAACAATGTACTTTCTTACTTCTGAGTCCCGTTTTCCTCGATTTCTCGTCCCTTCATGCGGCTGTTCTAGCTTAAAATAATGGTTCACACATCCTCATATTGTTAGTCACTTAAACAGTGTTGTCAAGGCGTCTTGGTCTAGACTAGGTAAGGTTGAAGAGGTCTTAGTAACCAGAGGCTAGTATGTATCTTCTTCGATATATAAGTTATATGCTCATCCCATTTTAATAGTTCATCGAACTATTAAAACTAGCTCAAAAGACAGGTTAATTATTCTTGCGAGTGGTGCTGCTAACATCGCTGCCAGAGCCTTTATTATGGCAGGAGCTAAGTCATCTAATCATGTGGTTTTATTAGGCTGGACACTTTTAAGGGCTGTAAATACCATAACCTCTGACACTCGGGAAAGGTATGCAAAGTACTTGTTGTACCATCTTGAGGACTAGTATCAGTTGCGTTCGGGCTACGTATTTCTTTCTTGTCGAGTAAGCTGTCAATTATATTTATGTAATAATCGTTCAGTGTGTTGACAATTTCATCTGGATCCTCGAGGAGCAGTGTTGATAGCCTAGGCGTGAGATTGTCTTTCTTCCTTTTCGTTTTAAGAATGGTTTCAGGGTTTTCCACATGGTGGAGGCCCTATCAGGTTCTTTAAATCTGGTCTTAAGGTAATTAGTTTTACGATCTCTGATCATTCGGTTTATAACCTTCCGCTACCCCGATATAGGGCAGTGTAACGATCGTGACAATTGGGATTGCGACTTTTACTCTTATAAGTATCGCGGAGGTGCATTTGAGATTTGATTATCCAAGGAATATTCTTTACTGGACAAATTTAGTCTTTAGCGGAGCATTTTTATTAAGTGTGGTCACTATTGTAGTCTGCAGATAATGGACACCATCTTCAGGGGTGCAAAATGTCCCCGTTGACAAAGCAAGGAGAGATTGTAATTCAGCCGTGAACTTTTCAGTATCCATTGCTTTCAAGTTTCGTACATCTTTTAGATCTTTAGGGTGTTTTGGGCAGGTCTGTTTCCTAACGACCCAGGTTATGTCGCGTCAATACACTGCATTGTACCACTTTGGTTTCAAGGTTGCGTTGAAGGTTGTTCGTGTATATGTGATCAAACAACGTGGATGAGCTTAGAGATAGTCTCGTTGGCTGCATAACTAGTTGCTTAAAGTTGCCCAAAGTTTTAAGTAACATCTCGATTTTGGGCTACCAAATTTAGTGACTGAACTATAATTTTGGTTTTCCCAAAATTTGAATCAGTAATTTACCGGGTTAGTTACCGTTTTTAAAATATACGTTAATTTCACATCACTACCCTAGTAGCACTGCCGACGTAGGGCCTACATGGTCTGCTTTGTGTGTTACCGACGAGTTGGTAAAAAGTCACTAATAAGTCGGGAGAGTAATGGTTTGAAAGTCGAAATGTCCGCCTGGAGGGACGATGGCCCGCCGGTTTTCCGACTGTTATGAGGCGACTTTAAAACGACTGTTGGCCGACTATATGTCGGCGTCATTATGCCTACATAAAGCCGCACTCAATCCGACGATTTCGCGGCTTTTTAGTATAGGAACGGTAAATCGTCGGTAAAGGGCTGGTAGAGTAAGGGTTTGAGAGTCGAAATGTCCGCCCGGCGGGACGATGGCCCACTGGTTTACCGACTGTTACGACACGAATGAAATATGACCCTCATCCAACACGTTTGAGAGTCGACTTAACCGCCTGTCAGCAAGAGGTCCGACGCTTTTGCGACGATCAAACCTTAACTCGAGGTCCGACGGTTTTGCGACGATCAAGCCTTAACTCGAGGCTTCATTCGCTTATAGTAAAGGATACTGATACCTAGTATTGAAATTTCTTTAATACATTTTCAATGAAAATCACTTTAGAATTTGTAATTTGAATATTTCAAGTAACATACAGGTTGAGCATCAATTATAACAATTTCAAATATTAAACAATGTAATAGATATTACACGACTAGTTTAATGGAAATATTAGCTTCCTAGCTAATTGGTTTCAACAAAAAGTAAAATTTTTCAGGGCGAGTATAATATTTACATCAATTATAGCATTTATTAATATTCATTGTTAATATCTTCGATGTGGCCAGTTACTATCTCTTAAATACAAAAATCTTAATGAAAAATATTATTATACGCTTCCAGATTTTTTAAAGGAAAAAGAAAAACATACAATTCTAAAGGGTATTATTTCACACATTTATCTCTTAAAATGTTTGAAACCGCATAAAAATTCTATAACTAAAACAAATTGAGATCTATTTTGGAATTCAGTATTATTTTCACAACCAAAAATCTCTAAAATACTAAATATATAAGGTTTTTGAACTCCAAGCGCCCCAAAACACTTGCTTCTTTTATATTCAAACAAAGAAACTGAAACGTATAAGTTTTGGTTTCACTTTATAGGGGTGTGGTTCCCAGCAGATGAGAAGCTAGGTAAAAAGCAAAGGCTTATGCATAAAACTGGCTCTAAGAGGTAGATGAATTTATAATTCAATAACAAAATTCAAACCTTATGTGACAAACGAAGACGTTTCTAGTTTATATAGTGTGACAAAGAACCTTAGCGATGAAATTGAAAGTTAGGAAGCCTAGAACTAATCATTTTCGACCACAAAAATCTCGTTTAAACATTCTAACGACTCAGCAGCGTCAGAGATACTGGAAAGACTGACTTGCTTTCGCACTAGCAGCGCCCTCTTCGATGATGACGTGCATGGCGTTACCTTAGTTACGCCAATAGAACAGAGGCGTGTCACCTGACCCGAAAAATTACAGGAGGGAAAATTCAAACTAGAAAGTCAGATGTGTTTTCTTGCTTTGCAGTTTTTTGTAAGGTTATGTTTCTAGTGTTGCCATAAATATAGTATTATCAACTTCTGATTGTGGGTCGAAATAAAGTATAAGTTAAATATTTAACAAAAATATTTTGGTGGCGTATGCGGAATAGTAAAAGTCAAAAAAAAACCGTCCCACGGAAAAAGAAGGCCCACCAACAACTTCGTTTTTCATTTTACTCTTTTTAAACGTGACAATACCGACTAGCGGGAAGGAGTTGGTAATCAATTGGCAAAAATGGGTTACATGTTTAGGACGGTAGGCAAGCCTACTTCAAACCACCACAGTTCCAACTGTCGGATAAATGTCGGTTACTAAACGGCCTAAGAATAACTTTGCTTTTAATTTTACTCTTCTTAAACGTCACAATACCGACTAGCGCGAGGGAGTTGGTAATCAATTGGCAAAAAATGTGTTGCAGTTTTCTAGACGGTAGGCAAGCCTACTTTAAACCATCTCAGTTCCATCTGTCGGATAAATGTCGGTTACTAAACGGCCTAAGCATAGCTTTGCTTTTAATTTTACTCTTCTTAAACGTCACAATACCGACTAGCGCGAAAGAGTCGGTAATCAATTGGCAAAAAATAAGTTTGAATTTTCTAGACGGTAGGCAAGCCTACTTTGAACCATCTCAGTTCCAACTGTCAGATAGATGTCGGCATTGCCAACTAAAAGAAGTAGTCGGCTCCATGAGTCGGAAAAAACTCGGAATAAGCACGGTACAGCCGACTGGACCGTAAACCGACTATTCGACCTTTAACCGACTGTTATGCGGAAGGTTTGTGCTACTGGGGTAGGTACGCAGCAAGAGGATCCCGGGTTCGATCCCGGACTGTGGCATCGAGTGAAAATCTGGGAACTAATCCTTCTGCGTAGAGTTTGCAAGTTCTCTCCCCGCTTGTTAAAGGAGTTTTCCTCCGCGGTCTAACCCGGTTTCTCCTTTCCATCAAAACTTGCAGGGGTTAACGGCAATAGTTAGTATAGGGCGCTGTAGGTTAGCTGTGGCATTGGGGCTAGCCACCACCCCTCTATACATTGTAAAGGGACCCACCTGTAAACAAGCCACAGGCCTAGTGTGTAAATCCCCTCATAGGCAAAGCTTAGATAAAAAAAGTTGTTCCTAGAAGCAGGCAATTATTTCTGTGGCACCAATTTATTCAAAATCACAACACTGGTTGCGATTGTAATTTGTTCCACTTATTTAATAAAGATAGAAAGAACTTATCGTGCGAGAGGATGCCTATGATTTATCAAAATACAGTGACTAGTCTAGAAAAGGGCTCCATGTAATTTTATTAGTAGGAATGGAGAACTGTTAGTCTAAACTTCAGTCCGACTCATGGCCCAGTATATCCAATCCCTTCAACTAGTAATGAAAATTTTAAATTATCTAATTAGCTCACTTAAACTTTGTTTTGATGACGTTGCTGACGGAGACGGCCAAAAACACATCGTTGCTTTTTATCTCTGTCGCAATGACCATAATCTTCTTTCATACCCCCCCTATCGTCTCGAGGAAGGGTGTCGTGGACTTTGACGCGCGCAAAAAGTACCCTGTTCTCTATTCCTGCTTCTAAAATTACATGAATCTCTGTATCTCTGTCTTGACTAAATAATTAAAGGTTTTCATATGTACTGGAATGGCTGTATATATAATCAGTGTATAAAGTTAAACACGGATATCTGAAAAATTATAAAGATATCTGAACAGATACAAGATTAGAAACCGTTAAGATAGCGCTAGGTCGGATGAAAATTATCACCTTATCGGATCAGATTTAATAACTGAAAGTAAATACGACGTTTAATGAACTATTGACGATTTTGCGGGAAAGATATCGCAATCAGGTGTCATAAAAGACGAAACAGTTCATAATTTTAAGCACTAGGCTTTCTCGTAAAGCACTGGGAATTACCCCTAGTACCACCTGACGAGCTCGTCCAATTGAAAGCGTAACGCGTAGTGTCCATTAACAAAACTTAATTGCTCATATCCTCTTTAATATTGTAGATAGAAACATGGTTCCAACTGATATATTTATTATTTTACACACTCTTTCGAATAAGAAAGGAAAAATTCTAGGTCGAAGTATCCCTTTAAGACAGAACATTGACGGGTATGTGGACGAAATTATATTAGCGAGGGCTTCAAAGTTACCAGTCCTACAACAAAATTGGTACGTATGGTTTCAAACATATCTTCGTTGTCCACATATCCATCAATATTGCGTCATAAGTAAACAAGTTGCTTAACACACCAGACTTTTTTACCCCCAACTTTAGAAAAGGGTCTATTATGTCGTACCCAAAATGGGATATTGGCAAGGCTTGCTAAAGGCGAACTAGTTGTACAATTCTTAAGCTGAGAAATTATTACTATTTCTGAAAAATAAACTTCGGAAGTGTATTGATCAGCATCGTGTCTGGATTTTGTAAGCGCGTATGGATACAAATATAGATCGTAATCCGATTGGTTCTGGAATGAATCGGTTTTGGTCAAATTATTTGATTATCATTTCCCCATAATCATAGTAAAATTCACGAAAAAGAAAAGGGCACAGATATTTCTGACTAAGTTTACGTACCTTCGCGGACAATGGCACAAGAGACCAGCTATGTTAACACATTCGCAATATTAGTTAAAAATGGTAATCATCAATAATTAAATAAGCAATTAAATTCGCGTCGCAGCATAAGGTTGGCTAACATACTTGAATCTACTAGCCATTGCTTGAACGAGGTCAGTTATGGGTCCAGTTTCGCCTTGGAAATAGCTCCCTTGATTTGTTCCCATCTTGTAGTAAACAAGAGGCTTGTACTTTGAAAGTGAATTTAAGTTTTTCAAATATCAGTAATCCCCTGATACAGGAATATATATGTAGATTTCTAGTACTTGGAATCTTTAAGAGGCCTAATACCCTATACTATTATCTGATTGAAGGTATGGGGAAGGTCATGGTTAATCAGCCATCTCCTCTTTTCTCACTTTTCATTGGCTATTCACGTTTATAAGACAACCGTGGAATATCGGTTTACTCCTTCAGAACACGCAAAGATAATCTGTTTACATTAGGTTTCGGCGCTCATAGGTCGCGGTAGTAACATCGCAGATCGTTATCTACGTCAATGTGACGTGGTTTATAAGTCCAAATACATTAATGATGACGTCAGAGTTGACGGTTTCTATACCTAATTCAAGCAGAATGGCCAGAAAATGATACGTAAATGATTCCAAGTAGAAGTAATCTATGTATTCCGGCCTGACATTACTCTAGCAAATGGGAAATTTGTCAATGTTCAAAAATACAATTATTCAAGCTACTATTTCACAAGCAAATTAATAAATTATTATAATAATTTTCGGTATATTACGTATCTGTGACGAAGATTTATCGCAACTTCCATCGTCGTTTTCTTGGGGACGTAGATTATCAACGAAATTGTGTAACGTTCCTTTAAGAAGCTCGAACAAAATAATTCACATTTGTATTTGGAAGCTTAAGCCTAAAGTCATGTAAAAGCTAAGTGCATAGGAGTTCGAGTTTCTCATATAAAAATCGGGACATGAAAACACATTTTAAAGTTGCCTTTAAAATCTAAGTACTCAAGAAACATAAATATGGAAATATCGGGTAGATCCATTAAAAGTTACGATTACTTTCGTTGTACATTACCATAAGTTTATAAGATATGTTTCATAAGTATGACACTACCTATACTTCGTAATGCAAGAAACATACTGAGAGAACGAGGTGAGAACGACGCGAGAATAGACTACACTCGGTTCTGCAGTCCATCTTTCTATTTCGTCTGTACAGCGCTTTCCGAGAATCTATGATGATTTATCTACGTCACAAGCTCTCAATAACCAGTGACAAACATTTGGAACTTATCTCATGAACCTTTGACATTACTCTCTCAGTTACTTAAAATAACGTAGGGAATGATCCATAAGCAAAACTTTAATGCATTTCTACACTGTTATTGGACATGAACTGGCTATAAAAAATTAAAATAGGTCATATAAGACAATTCGCGTAATGCAGATAATGGAACCGACGCTAGCTTGCTTATTTGTCAAAGTGAAGGTGAAAAATAAAATAAAAGGATTATTTTTATCGATTCTACTAATTATAAGACCAATTTATTAAGTTAAACATCCAGGAAATACCTCCAAATGATTTTTCAATTCAAATTTGTTTTCATTGATTTCATGGATAATTTTTAATTAGCTTCAGCCGACCAATAGCTTAACGCCCTGCCTTCTTGTAAACAAAATTCCAGTGGTACACCCAATATCGAATTAAATTAAGCGCGATATTACATGGAAATTGCACGGCGATGTGACAATCTTGACCTTCTTGTTAACAAATTTTACGTGGCACGCTCTATATCTCGAGCTATGATTTTCACACTAGATTTAAAATTGTCCATGGAATCTAACATTAATTTTAATTATAAAATACTTTTCAGTTATTTCATGTATGTTTCACTATATCACTTGATTTTCCTTTTCACCTTCCCTTTAAGCCCTGGTTTTGAATTTCGAGCTGTAACAATTCATAATGCCACGTGAACTTTGTAAGGAAAGCAACCTATATAAAATTTTGAGTGTTTAGAATTGATTTCAAGTTCTTCTGGAAGGTGTTTAGCATCATCCTTTGTGAAGCATTTTTTTTTTGCCAAAGAATTATTACAGATAAGAAATTATAAACATCAGAAAGTAAAATGTTTTATTTATTTGAACTTGTTTATTATTGAAATATTAGACAAAGTGAATTCTAGTTAATATTGGTGCCAAAAGAGGGCAATTACAGCCAGGGATTTCCTATTGCAAATCGAAACTTGGACACAAGCAGGGAGGAGTAGAGCCGGAGACGAATTGTACACATTTGTATTATTGTTCTCGGATTGATCCCAACCGCTCCGACTCTAGAGCCCAAAATGGAGCACCTGCTGACGTCACAAAACCGCTCTGAAAAAAACCTTTTTCTTTCATTTCGAGCAACTAGATTGGGTATCAACAAAATACGGAGCGATCTTGTAGCTCTCCAGGGCGACCCCAATGGAAAACGTTATTAGACTGACAACCTTCACCATACACATCCACCACGGGGATAATCACTTATCACGTGGCCCCCTAGTGAGAATTTTGATAAGAAAAAAGCGTCGCTAAATCATCGATTAATTGTCTTGAAGGCATTTTTCACAAATTCTGGTTAGTTTTGGAAGAGGGAAAAGTTTGATAATACTGGCCGCTTGAGTCCTTAGATTTTTCACGATTATAACATAAACCTGAAGAAACAATATTTCACCATTATGCTTGAAATAATTTGGAATTTCGCTCTTTTAAGTAAATCCGGAAGGCTTGCGCCTTTATGCGTAAACCTTGATCTGATTGATCAGCTACATCCAATGGACGCTTTTTCTTATCTAGATTCTCACTTAAGGGAAAGAAATGTGATGCTATAACAGTTTTAGTTCTAAGATTTTGGTTCCCATGCCATGAACCACTTTTCCAAAAACTTTCTCATACATTTTCTTCGAACTGATTTTTATCTATGGCTCTCATCAACTATATTCTAGGAGAGCGGTAGCTCTCTTAGATAAGACCTCATACTGACTTTAATGTATAAGGATGGTTTTTTGATTGGATATAACTTTTTTTGTATTGTATTAACTGCTTTAAAACAATTCCACGGAACTACAATTCGGGCCCTCAATATGTGGTTTAAATTTCAAGAAGATCCACTCATTAGTTTATTTTATAAAAAATAAAGTTGCTAAGGGTGGTTTTCATTTCCATAAAATTAATCAGCCCTTTTGGTGAAAAAGTTAAATTTTCCCATAGAAATAACATGGAGTTTTTTTCAAATTTGGCCATTTTGTGGCCACCCTTTTGAAATGAAATATTCGTTTGTTACGTTTGGGAACGGTTTTATATCAAAATTTAAACCTTTTTCTAGGACCATTTTTAAGGTTTTTGAGAAAAATTAATTTTAAGTATGTTTAATTTTAAATTTTAAAAACTACCCCAATCTGCGATATTTTAGCATTTATACACTGTTTTATTAGGAAATATCAGCGAGACCAATGTTGGCCTTTTTTAACGTATAGTTGCCTCATAATAATCCCATTGTTCCTTCTTAATGCCTTTTGGTTGGAATGGCCTATCGATAGTGAGATAAGACGGCTTTAATTTAATATTGCTGCAGTGACGTTGACGCGGCCGCTACAGCGACGCCATCAAAACACACGGGTCTAAATTGTCGCGGATATAGTCAAATTCAAACTAGCTTAATGGACATTTTAACTTTTCCCTGCTAATTATTCTGGATTACCAATAAAAGATAATTAAACTAGACTCCCAATTAAAGATAAATAAACTAGATTACGAATTTAAGTAATTAAAGTAGTTTACCAATTAAACGTTCTTCAAATAAATTATCAATTAGAGTTAATTAAACTAGACTACCAATTAGAGGTTATTAAACTAGATTACGAATTAAGGGTTACTAATTAAATTACCAATTAAGGGTTACTAATTAAATTACCAATTAAGGGTTACTAATTAAATTACCAATTAAGGGTAATTAATCTAGATTATCAATTAAGAATAATTAATCTAGATTACCAATTAAGGGTAATTAATCTAGATTACCAATTAAGGGTAATTATTCTAGATTTCCAATTAAGGGTAATTAATCTAGATTACCAATTAAGGGTAATTAATCTAGATTACCAATTAAGGGTAATTAATCTAGATTACCAATTAAGGGTAATTAATCTAGATTACCAATTAAGGGTAATTAATCTAGATTACCAATTAAGGGTAATTAATCTAGATTACCAATTAAGGGTAATTAATCTAGATTACCAATTAAGGGTAATTAATCTAGATTACCAATTAAGGGTAATTAATCTAGATTACCAATTAAGGGTAATTAAACTAGATTACCGACGGCTGGTAATTAAGCTAGATTACCGACAACTGGTAATTAAGCTAGATTACCGACGGCTGGTAATTAAGCTAGATTACCGACGGCTGGTAATTAAGCTAGATTACCGACGACTGGTAATTAAGCTAGATTACCGACGACTGGTAATTAAGCTACATTACCGACGACTGGTAATTAAGCTACATTACCGACGACTGGTAATTAAGCTACATTACCGACGACTGTTAATTAAGCTAGATTACCGACGACTGGTAATTAGGCTAGATTACCGACGACTGGTAATTAGGCTAGATTACCGACGATTGGTAATTAAGCTAGATTACCGACGATTGGTATTTAAGCTAGATTACCGACGACCGGTAATTAAGCTAGATTACCGACGACCGGTAATTAAGCTAGATTACCGACGACCGGTAATTAAGCTAGATTACCGACGACCGGTAATTAAGCTAGATTACCGACGACCGGTAATTAAGCTAGATTACCGACGACCGGTAATTAAGCTAGATTACCGACGACCGGTAATTAAGCTAGATTAACGACGATTGGTAATTAAGCTAGATTACCGACGACCGGTAATTAAGCTACATTACCGACGATTGGTAATTAAGCTAGATTACCGACGACCGGTAATTAAGCTAGATTACCGACGATTGGTAATTAAGCTAGATTACCGACGACCGGTAATTAAGCTAGATTACCGACGACCGGTAATTAAGCTAGATTAACGACGACCGGTAATTAAGCTAGATTACCGACGATTGGTAATTAAGCTAGATTAGCGACGATTGGTAATTAAGCTAGATTACCGACGACCGGTAATTAAGCTAGATTACCGACGACCGGTAATTAAGCTAGATTACCGACGACCGGTAATTAAGCTAGATTACCGACGACCGGTAATTAAGCTAGATTACCGACGACCGGTAATTAAGCTAGATTACCGACGACCGGTAATTAAGCTAGATTACCGACGACCGGTAATTAAGCTAGATTACCGACGACCGGTAATTAAGCTAGATTACCGACGACCGGTAATTAAGCTAGATTACCGACGACCGGTAATTAAGCTAGATTACCGACGACCGGTAATTAAGCTAGATTACCGACGACCGGTAATTAAGCTAGATTACCGACGACCGGTAATTAAGCTAGATTACCGACGACCGGTAATTAAGCTAGATTACCGACGACCGGTAATTAAGCTAGATTACCGACGACCGGCAATTAAGCTAGATTACCGACGACCGGTAATTAAGCTAGATTACCGACGACCGGTAATTAAGCTACATTACCGACGACTGGTAATTAAGCTACATTACCGACGACTGGTAATTAAGCTACATTACCGACGACTGGTAATTAAGCTACATTACCGACGATTGGTAATTAAGCTACATTACCGACGACCGGTAATTAAGCTAGATTACCGACGATTGGTAATTAAGCTAGATTACCGACGACCGGTAATTAAGCTAGATTACCGACGACCGGTAATTAAGCTAGATTACCGACGACCGGTAATTAAGCTAGATTACCGACGACTGGTAATTAAGCTAGATTACCGACGACCGGTAATTAAGCTAGATTACCGACGACCGGTAATTAAGCTAGATTACCGACGACCGGTAATTAAGCTAGATTACCGACGACCGGTAATTAAGCTAGATTACCGACGACCGGTAATTAAGCTAGATTACCGACGACCGGTAATTAAGCTAGATTACCGACGACTGGTAATTAAGCTAGATTACCGACGACCGGTAATTAAGCTAGATTACCGACGACCGGTAATTAAGCTAGATTACCGACGACCGGTAATTAAGCTAGATTACCGACGACCGGTAATTAAGCTAGATTACCGACGACCGGTAATTAAGCTAGATTACCGACGACCGGTAATTAAGCTAGATTACCGACGACCGGTAATTAAGCTAGATTACCGACGACTGGTAATTAAGCTAGATTACCGACGACCGGTAATTAAGCTAGATTACCGACGACCGGTAATTAAGCTAGATTACCGACGACCGGTAATTAAGCTAGATTACCGACGACCGGTAATTAAGCTAGATTACCGACGACCGGTAATTAAGCTAGATTACCGACGACCGGTAATTAAGCTAGATTACCAACGACCGGTAATTAAGCTACATTACCGACGACTGGTAGTTAAGCTACATTACCGACGACTGGTAATTAAGCTACATTACCGACGACTGGTAATTAAGCTACATTACCGACGATTGGTAATTAAGCTACATTACCGACGATTGGTAATTAAGCTAGATTACCGACGACCGGTAATTAAGCTAGATTACCGACGATTGGTAATTAAGCTAGATTACCGACGACCGGTAATTAAGCTAGATTACCGACGACCGGTAATTAAGCTAGATTACCGACCACCGGTAATTAAGCTAGATTACCGACCACCGGTAATTAAGCTAGATTACCGACCACCGGTAATTAAGCTAGATTACCGACCACCGGTAATTAAGCTAGATTACCGACCACCGGTAATTAAGCTAGATTACCGACGTCCGGTAATTAAGCTAGATTACCGACGACTGGTAATTAAGCTAGATTACCGACGACTGGTAATTTAGTCGCATTACCGACGACTAGTAATTTAGCCGTATTACCGACGGCTGGTATTTAAGCTAGATTACCGATGGACGCACAACGCCCTAGGACTTTTTCTCCCATATCTTCTAAAGAATTTTAATTAATATGAAGACTGAAGTGACAGATATTAATAAAAACTGTCATTGTAGACAAAGACTGGAAAGTGTAAAAGATAAGGTTTGAAAATGAACTGCCTGAAGTAACAGATATTAAAATTTTCACTTTTGAAGACATCATTATAAAACATCAATTATTTTAAAAAATTCTTATCTTACTTTTTTTCACCAAAATTTCATTTTCCCAAAATATTTTTCAGCAATATTTACCAAGTATTTTGTCCTCAATAGTAGTTGTCACCTAGAAGGGTTTAAGGGATACTAGCTTGGTACTGGTTTTACTTACAACTAACATTTGATTCTAGGAGATTCAAATGCTTGGATATCTGAAAAGATTTCTCTTGAAGAGTTTAAATTTTTATATTTTAAAATTGAAAATATTGCGAAGCGGAAAATAATATAGGCCTTTTCTTTGTGATTTAGTTATTAGTGTCGAAAAGATCTGTAGATTGATCGTGATCTTTGAGAGCAACACAGCACGATAATATTTAATACTTTGAAAGCTTTACAATTTAAGAATACGTTT